>NC_045558.1:99739528-100040665 GCF_009769535.1 Thamnophis elegans
GAGGAGATAATTGTTGTTTCTAGTCCCTGCCCTTCCTTGTTCTAGATAATATGCTCGCCTATGAATTCCACTGCCATTTTCTAGGCCATGAGTTTGTCAATTGCACCTTGGTTTTTGTACTTCATAGGATATTCTGGAAGATCTTTTCAATAGAAGGCAATGAGCAAGGGAATTAACCTCTCATTGTGCAGCAAGAAGAACTTTTAACTCCGCACCATGACCTTCTAAGTAAAGTATTATCAGTACTGCAACTCCCAAGTTGCTGACCATGTGCTACATACTTTTCTCAGTTACTCATTGCTGTTCCCAGTGGAAACTAGGTAGCCCAGGCTGAGGAGGGGACAGAAGCAAACAAGCAGCAGCAGGTGCTGGTCACCTCTCATGCTCTCCACTGATGGAACAAAATTATTCAAACTTTGTGTGCCTTTGAATTGATTCATGACACCTGCCTGCACTGCTACCTGCAGTGTTCTTGATAAGATTTTCAGAAACAGTTTTCCATTGCTTTCCCCCTAGGGCTGAAACAGGAGGACTGACCCAAAGTCAACTGAGACTTTGTGACTCAGATAATTCAATCTCTCCATTTCTAGTCTGGTGCCTTAATCATTATACCACTCTGGTTTAAATTGATTTTATCAGATAAATATTAATTCCTGGAAGCCCAGTGACTTCTTGCCCTCCAGATATCCTGAGGGCATAGTTGCAGCCCTAAAAGGTAGCCCAGATCAGGAAACTGACTCCCATTAGAAGAGCAAAACTATACTTTATTGAGATAGGCTATAATAATAGAATCTTGCAAATCCACTGATGTTTTATGTCTTTCCCGCTTACGTACCATTGAGTCAAGGAGAAGCCAATCTGAATTTCTTCCTAACATGATATCCTTTCCTAAGCCTTAAAGAATGCCTTTTCATTGTTGTTTCTTTAATGGCTTCTGAAGACCATCTCTGTTGCTCTCTACAATAGCCTTCTTAGGTCATATCTGCAGGACTGTGGTCCTGCACAGAGACCACACATCTAATGAGAGAAGAAGGAGAGAAGACCACAGTGGAACACTTGGAAGTGGTGAGGAATAAACTTTTCTCTGACCATCTAAACCAGTGTTTCCCAACCTTGGCAACTTGAAGATGTCCGTACTTCAACTCCCAGAATTCCCCAGCCAGCATCCGCTGGCTGGGGAATTCTGGGAGTTGAAGTCCAGACATCTTCAAGTTGCCAAGGTTGAGAAACACTGATCTAAACTTTCCTTCAGGCAGTTCCTAGATCTGGTCAATGCTTTCATTTATTAATTATCCCCTGATAGCACTAGATTCAGGGACCCCAATAGACAAAAATGGAGACAAAATCCCAATAAATAAATAAAAATGGAGATCTGGCTGTTTAGAGTGTTTGAAGCAATAGCTTTACCTGCAAGAGTCTCAGTTTCGCTAGGGTTCCATCCTTTGGACCAAACAAATCAACTAATTTCCCCAGAACATAGGAAGCTTAAACAGAGTGTGAATATGCTAGCTTCATGGAGATGATAGTTTGGACAGTTCATAACCAGTGGCTTGGTAATTAACTTGATCATTGAGAGAGAATTGTGGCTGAATAATTGGAAATACAGAATTGGAAAAGATTCTGTTTTTAAAATTTTATTTTAAACACATAAACACATCAACAAAAACAGACACATGACTTAAGACAACATAGGAACAAGAAGTTCCATCATATATCATACAGCAGTTCCGTATCGGTTTCTTTGCAGTTAGTGTTTTCCCTTCTATACTTTTCTATCTTACATTCATGGTCTCCTTATTCATTATCCATTTTTATGTACAATTCTACATTTATTTATACTTAGCTATTTATAACCAAATATTGTTTACCTATATTGTGCTATATATTCTTACTATCATTTATTCTCTTACATACAATTCTAGGTATACATGGTTATTCTTTTTCTTTGCCAATCTTATACTATTGTTATTCCATTTAAAAGATTATAAGGTACAGTTTGGATTGTTTTGTTTACCATCCCTAGCGCCTGTTATGACACCACCTTATTTTCTCTTTCTTTTATTTTCTCTCTCCCTTCCTTCTCTACTTCCTTCCTTCCTCCTCTCCTTCCCCTTCTTTCTTCCCTTACCTCTCCTCTACTCTTACCCTCTCTCTTCCCCTTCCTACCCTCTCTCCTTCTCTTTCTCTCCCTCCCATCTCTCCTTCTCTTTCTCTCCCTTCCACCCACCTCTCCTTACCTCTTTCTCTTCCCTTACCTCTCCTCCACTCTTCCTCTTCCTTTCCTACTATCTCTCCTTCTCTTTCTCTCCCTTCCACCTCCTCTCCTTGGAAAAGATTCTAAATCCACATCCTTCCTTCTATTAAGTCTACCAAACTATACCAAACTATACATAATGTTTTAACCCAGACAAGGCTAAGAATAAAATTTATGTCATTAACCAACAAAAGCATGAAGGGTCACAAACTCTTAAGAGAGTAGCAGAGAGTCTAAAACAGGTCATACCAGCCCCAACCCAGAGAAACACCTTCTCCTGCTAAAGTGGAAATTCAATAATGAACATAGTCTTCCTGTCTCTAGTGGTAGACTGGCTCATCTGATACTAATAGCCCCCATTGGTCCAGGAGACTCTAGTACAGTGTTGGCGAACCATTTTGGCACCGAATGCCAAAATGGGAATATGCGCACCCGTGGGGGGGGCACCAGAAACTGAAAGAGCTGCTCCCCGTCTTGTGCATGCAGGGGCACTGGAAATTGGAAGAGCAGTTCCCTGAAACACTCTGAGCTTCCAGTTTCTGGCATGCACATGCATGCCGGTCATCTGGTCTTCCAGTTTCTATCTATGCATGCATGCACATACCAGAAGCTCAGCTTCCTGGCACACACATGCTTGCCAGGGAGCTGCTTTTCCAGTTTCCGGCACTCCCCATCGCACGAAGACCACCTGACCGCTGCACATGTGCGCACCAGAACCCAGAAGAGTAATGGGACACAGCTGGCATGCTCGGAGAGATGGCTCTGCATGCTACTTTCTGCATGTGTGCCATAGATTCACCATCACACCTCTAGTACGTGGCCTTAGTCAATTTGTTAATTTACCAAGCATGGAGCCTGTTGCTGAACCAGTGGGAAAGCCAACCACTTGAATATCAGCTAATTACAACTATGTATCTGGACGTTTTGCTGGATTAAGTGTCTACCCTACAATATGATAATAATAAAATAAATGTTTTAAGTAAATAGTTTGTTTTTAAAATGATTTTATATATCTTGTAATTTTTGATTTGGAGCTGCCTAGAGTTGGTTGAAAGATAGGCGGCTGTATAAATGTTTTAAATAATAATAAATAATATTACAAAATGGTCAAGGCCCATTGTGGCAGTTTTATTGCTCTGAACTCTTTTTGACTTATAAGCAAAAGATTAAAAGGGAGAAACGATGTACTCCCACAGGAATTGTTAACAGAATTCCTTCCGCCTAGTCTTTGAAATAAGTAGAGACAGATACCTCTTTCCAAATTCATTATCTACCCCAGGGGAAAAACAGACCATCACAATTAATTTAATGTACTTTCTCACCTAGCCTACTATGAAAATAAAGTGGATTAATTTTTCCCCCATATGTTTCTCTGAATTCTGAAGAAAAGAGACTAATTTGCTAATTTGGCAATTGAAAGTTGTGAAATGAATATAAGGAATAGCCACCCACTAATCCCCTCCCACATTGGCTCACATTTATATAGCTATAATGGTCAACTCTGTTTTAGAATTATGTGATAGATGCTTGATATTCCCATTCTGCAGATGACCAAACTGAAGGTAAACCCTCCTGGATTGTTCAGAGATTAAAATTTGGACTTTAATCTCCAGGTTTTATCCTGCAATTTGCTTGTCCTGCTGTCAGAACTTTGATACCTAAAAAAGTGGTACATATCAGCCTTCTGAGAGCAGCCCAGATTACAAAACCTTAATGGTAAAAGTGAGTCTTGAGTTCTAGTTGTTGTTATTAGTTGTGAAGTCATATCCGACCCATTGCAACCCCATGGACAACGTTCCTCCAGGCCTTTCTGTCCTCTACCATCCTCTGGAGTCCACCCCTACTGCTTTGGTGACTCCATCCAGCCACCTCATTCTCTGTCATCCCCTTCTTCTTTTGCCCTCAGTCTTTCCCAGCATTAGGCTCTTCTCCAGTGAGTCCTTTCTTCTCCTTAGGTGACCAAAGTATTTGAGTTTCAGCTTCAGGAACTGGCCTTCTAAAGAGCAGCCAGGGTTGATCTCCTCCAAGACTGACCAGTTTGATCGCCTTGCAGTTCAAGGGACTCGCAGGAGTCTTCTCCAGCACCATAGTTCAAATGCCTCAATTCTTTGGCGCTCAACCGGTCTTATGGTACAGCTTTCACAACCATGCATTGCAACTAGGAAAACCATAGCCTTGACTATGCACACTTTTGTTGGCAGGGTGATGTTTCTGCTTCTGAGTTCTAATTAGAAAGTTGTATTAAGGACATTAAGAGTAATCCAAGTACTCTCAGTACTGCCAGTAGGGATATTTGGGAAGATTGTGCTCCTTTTTCATGTACTTTCTATATGTGAAGGGGCAGAGATTTGTCTGTTCAAGGGAGGAATTTCTGGTTATTTTGGAATTTTGTTGACCAATCTGGGAATCAGATCTCCTTCTCTTGGTTATCATTAATCTTATTTGTAAAATATAAAAGCATGGTATTTGTAGAGCACAACGAGAGAGCTGTGCCAGAGGAGTATGACCTAAAATTAGAGCAAGAGAAAATAATCAAGAAAAGGAGGGAAATAAATGAAAGGCTAAACAGGTGTGCAGTTCTAATAAGGTGTGTAATCCTTTGAATTTACCCTCACATGGTCAAATTTACCCCCACTCTCTTTCTGATTACAACCTGGCACTTTTCCCACCCCTGTGGCAACCAGATGTACCCCAGAATTATTTGGCTGTGTATACTGTAGTATACATTGTCACCACCTGTTTAGCTTGGCAGAGGATTTCCTATTCCACTGGATAAAATGGGTCTTGTTTTATAATTATAAAATTATAATTTTATATTTTTATGAGAGAGAGAGAGAGAGAGAGAGAGAGGGACGGAGAGGGAGAGGGAATATGTGTGTGTATACCTGTGTTTTCCCAAAAATAAGACCAGGTCTTATATTTGGAGGGGATGCAGAATAAGCACTAGAGCTTATTTTTTGTAACGTACAAGAAGCAGTGAGTATGGGGGCCAACGGGAGGGGGAGTGCAACTACCACCGGCCCTGCCCTCTCTGACTCACCATCTGCAATCTCTTGACTTGCCCCAGCCTCCGCCTGTCCTGCCTGCTGGCCCTGCTGCTGCTGGGACACTTCTCGGCCATGGTGGTGGCCATGGAATGGCTGCCTGTGCTGCTGCTGGTCTTGTGGGAGCTCTTTGCCCTCCTGGCCACACTGTTTTCAGCTGCCTTCCGAGCTGCTCCTGCTTGACACAGGGTGAGTCAGCCCAGATCTACAACCTTAGAAGAAAAAGGCTAGCCTATACCACCAACCATATGGGCAGGGATGCATGTTTGTGAGTGGCATCAGAAAAGAAGCTCCAATTGTCCACCTCCTTTCATTTTGAGTTGGAAGGTCGTGTGGTGAGGGACTGCTGGTCAGATTGTTTTGTAAGCAACACCTTCACTAGCATCTTCCTTTTAGTGCCACCCCAGTGCAGGAGCTGGCCAAAAAAACCTTCCTTTGGCACACTCACACCAATATGCCCTGGCCACCTTCGGCATCTACCTTACATGCGGTTGCTCTGACACCACCTCGCCTTTCACCCAGCCTGGCCCACTGTTGGGGTTGGAAGTTCAATTGTGCCCCACAACGGAGCCTCCACACCTAACGGACAGTTGTCTACGAAAGCTGAGACAGAGCAGCTGGAGGAGATGGTGGGGAGGAAATAAGGGAAGGAGAAAGTGTGGACCTTCCTTGGCACAAAGCTTCACAATAAACACAGCATAAAAGAGTGACCGTGTATGCCAGACAGTACGGTGTCCGCCACAGCTGAGAAGCGTCCCAGGAGTAGCAGGGCCAGCAGGCAGGGCAGGTGGAGGCTAGGGCACAATGAGAGGTTGTCTGGCAGGTGCCGCAAGAGCAGCAGCAGGGCGGCGGCCAGAGCTAAGGTCAGGCAGGGCAGTGTCAGGTTGTGCAGCAGCAGCTGCATGGACAATGCAGGGAGCTGCTTGTGCCACCGTCCATCAGCCTGGCTGAAGAGCCTCCCGGATTGGGTACCGCCAGCAGCAGCAGGTGCGGTGGCCCAGAAGCCAGACCTCGGGACCAGTGATGGAAGCGGCTTCTGAAATCGATCCGGGGAAGAATGGACGGTTTCTTCCTTTCAGCTCCTTCTGCAGTTGCCAAAAGAGCCAAGTGGCAATTGCTCAGGGAGAAAAGAAGGTAAGGGGTGGGTGAAGAAATCTTCCTCCCCCCACAGACACTCCATGATGTGAGCAACATCAGATGGTCACACCCACCACTGATGTCGCTCTTAACTAGGGCTTATTTTGAGGTAGGGCTTATATTGTGAGCAGCTTGAAGAATCAGGCTAGGTCCTATTATATATACTTATAAAATATACATGTACACTTAAATTGTATTTTTTTGCTGAATGCACTTTATTAAGTTGTTATAAACTGGTTTTAGAACTACTCATTATTACTTGCCTTGAAAAAATATTTCTCTTTTATTTATTCAAATCAGACAAGAGGTTGTCTACAAAAAAAACCCTATCATAATTGATAACAGAAAAGTTGAAAAAAGAACTAAAAGAATAGTAAAAATCTCTGGTTCTAGAGACAAAGGACTGAATTTTCTAAGAAGATCAAAGTTGGAAAGGTAAGAATATAGGTTGAGCATCACCGCATAACAAGCTGTGCTTTTCACAATGCTGGTCATGATTATTTTATGCCACTATGATGGTCATGATTATTTAACATAACTCTCCAAGTCATTTATTGATTTCTGGGTTAATTTACAT
The DNA here is from genome assembly GCF_009769535.1 of Thamnophis elegans. Classification (NCBI taxonomy): domain Eukaryota; kingdom Metazoa; phylum Chordata; class Lepidosauria; order Squamata; family Natricidae; genus Thamnophis; species Thamnophis elegans. The sequence goes on from NC_045558.1 coordinate 99,746,541, forward strand.
GCTAAAATATTTTTTTTAAACATAAAAACAACATAAAAAATTCTCATACATTACATACAGCATGTCGTTTGTTTACAAGCGTTTGTGCATCCACATTTTCAATTACGTATACAATCACAGATTTTTCGTCTAATATAACTAGATACCTCACTTTCATTGTACAACATATATTCAATTATGATTAATATTTCTTTCTTTTCAACAAACCTAATTGCCTTGCATTCTTGATTGTCTATTTAATAACAATAAAGCTTTATGTAATCACTTATCTCATTCTGAATATTTTTACAGTGTAAAAGAATTTACCAACTGTTTATGTTTATACATCACTACTTTCAATTATGCATAATCCCGCCAATCATCCATCAAATATCCTTATGTTCATTATTGTCCTTGCACATCATACATTCAAACAAAAATGTTATTCTTCATTTTTAAACAAAGTATTCTAAATACTCACTTCATATATATACCAATCTTTCATTACTTCCTTATTAAAACTATTTATCAACAATAAGATGCTAAAAATATTTTAATGAACCCGTGATTTTTATAAACCATGGTTTGTTTTGTGTTCAATACCACTTTTAGTCAAGCTGTTCAACAAACAGCATTTTGTTTCCATTAAAAACACATAGGCAGAAAACTCTATGATGTTTAGAGTTTTCTGCTTTTGTTTATTTCTTTTCTTCAAATATGAATTGGATAAGAAAAAGCATATTTGGGCCGAGATGATGGAAAGCAGGGAACAAAACCTTTATAACTCTTTATAAATCCTTTTTACCTTGTTATTGTGAAATTTGAAGTGTGGACAAGTTTAGAGGCTTGGTTTTTATCAGCTCATAGTTTTTTAGAAAACTAACCCCCAGGTTTCAGCAACATTCATGAAGTAAAATTTCAATGGAACATAAACATAACATTAAGAAAAACAGCAGTCTTGGTATACAAAACTGAACGAAAATCTAACATCCCTGAAAATAAAGGTTAGCTGTGCCCACTATGCTGTCTTACATGTGGGAAAGATTTTAAGAATTTTCCTTTATCATCAATGAGTACATATCTTTGTATGAGTAAGAATATACTTGGAAAACAAACACAGTACATAAAAACAAAGGAATGTGTCCTCTATATAAACAGATTCCAAATAAAACCATGCAGTTTCCCTATGAGAGAATCACTGAGCCAAGATCACCCAGCTGGCTTTCATGGCTGAGATGGGATTTGAACTCATGGTCTTGCACTTTCTAGCCTTAATCACTAGACCAAACTGACTGGACAAAATATGAACATTTGTTTTTGCTTTTTCTTGTTATTTAAGCACTAGTTTCCCAGTTGTGAAAATGTGGACAATAAAAAAGGCAAGCCTTTTCCTAGAGGCTGATGGTTTCTTCCCCAAGAGAAGGAAGCATCTCCATTTCTAATGTTGTAAGTCTTGCCTTCAAATGGATAGATAGGTAGGTAGGTGGGTGGGTGGGTGGGTGGGTAGGTAGGTAGGTAGGCAGGCAGGCAGGCAGGCAGGCAGGCAGGCAGGCAGGCAGACAGACAGACAGACAGACAGATAGATAGATTCACACACATGTTCACACATACATATACACTCACATATCTATATATCTATATCTATATATATGTATGTGTGTATGTGTGTGTGTATGTATGTATATATGTATGTGTATATATATATGTATGTATGTATGTATGTATGTATGTATATGTATATGTGTATTTGTGCTGATAAATAAATAAAGAGAGACTAGTATAGATCTATTGCAAGCTATTTAGCTCTCATCAGCTAGCCATACCCTTACTGGGATTTGAAATAGATCTATACTAGTTTCCCTTTATTTATTTATTTATCAGCACAAATGCAACACAAATGTAACAAAGACAACAGTAAAAATAATGGCTTTCTGTCGTGATGGTCTCTTATGACGAGCCGATAGACAGAGAAAGGAAGCAGTCTGCTTCCTCCCATATTTGGGCATACCAGGGGTTGTGACACACACACACACACACACACACACACACATACACATATATTGGTATGGTGACATCGGGTGAAAATGTCTGAATGGACAGAATTCAGAAATATATATATATTTATCTGGTGGCTGAACTTATCTTCCTGAGTTAAATGATGAAGATGAGGATTAATCTTCACTATATATACCATTATGTAAAAAAGGTTGAAAGGGATATGCAGTTTGAATTCTGTCCATTCAGACCTTTTCACCCGATGTCACCATACCAAATTTATTTTTCATTTAAACTACCAAATCTGAAGGCTTTTTGGCAACCTTTTAAATAAATCTGGCAAGCTGTCCCCAGATGCTTCTGACAGCATTTTGATCTTCTCAAAAATAAGGGTTTGTTATTCAATGGCATGGGAAAGGACAGCACAAACAAATGTTTAACTATAGTGCCCTCTTTGTTAAGCACTAAGGGTGAAGAATGTTGCACATCAATGGCATACCTGTAGTTCAAACCTCATGATTAATCTTTAAAAAGTGATTTTAATTAAAATGTCCTCCCTCTCCCCAAATTTGCTTTGTTTTCATTGTCGTCATTGCACTGGCTGATTGACGCAGCGATTACTGTATTATCTGTGTGCAAGTGACAGCTGAATCCCTGCTGCAAAGATCCCCACCTGCAGCTGTCACAGGAGAGGCTGGGACTGTGTTCCTGCTGCCAAAAGATGTGACTCTTTGGAAAGGTTGGTGGCAGGGAACCGGCAGAGGCTGTACTTCAGAGAGAATTCACAGGTGGCTGGCAAACTATTTTGGGCATTCACCAGGAGCAAAAGGCAGCTTTCCAGCTGGGCCCTTGATTGAATTTCAAATGAGCCTTTGGCTTGGGATGTATCCTGCCAGTAAGAGAAGGCCTGGATAGATCTGAAAGATTGCAGGGAAAGGCAGCCAAGACTGATATGATGCTTCAATTGTGTTGTTTTGGTATCAAAGTGCTGGATCTTGTTCCTTAGGGGGAATTCCCTGTTTACTTTGGCTCCCTTTTCAGGTGTGTTGTAAAGATATCAGCCACATTGAGAGTCTAGGTGAGCAAATAGTCAAGTTTTCTTCAGAATCCCACAATAAAAATTCTTTCTATTCCACAGCCATTAAGCACATTCTGATTTTTTAGATTAAAGCCTGGTTGGTCTGGTTACTTAATTGCTGAATTTTGCCCCCAAAGGGGTGTGGGTATGGGTGTGTGCACGCACGCACATGCTACATGTGTCTCAGAGGGCTTTTTATTCTGGAATAAATAAATGGCAGATCATTTGTGGAACATGCTGCTACTGAACTTTAGAACTTTCAGTTCAGACCTGTGAATTATCTTCTACCTTAGGGCAGTGAATTTGCTACTGGAAAACTGATTTTCCTAATTCTCAAGAAGAGCATCATGACAAAGGGAAACTAGTCTGCCCCCATTTATTGTCCAAGATAGGAGCAGTGGCAGAGTTCTTGTTTTCTTCCTCTGGGCTATAAAGATTCCCAGCAAGAATCTTGAATAACTAAACATGACTTCTTGTGTTTTCCTTTCTTCATCTGCTTCAGCAACTTTTCCTTCTGTGATCTGTTGTATTTTGGGCTGGAGTGTATGAATTGCCATTAGCAGTATTTGCAAGCTGTTGCAGTACCTTTTGAGTGACTGTAGGGGCTGAAGAGCGAATAATACAAATAACTATTTTGATAAAGCAACTTGTGACTGAGTCAAACCATTGCAGGGTTATCATGGATGGTGTTTTAACTGAAGTGTGGCTTGAAATTCTGTGAATTGAGGTCCAATACCATCTGACTATTGGCCTGAACAAACCATTAAAAAAAAAGAAGTATTGGCAATTATTGAGTAATGTCAGTAGCACTAGCAATAGCACTAGCAATAGCAGTTAGACTTATATACCGCTTTATAGGGCTTTCAGCCCTCTCTGAGCAGTTTACAGAGTCAGCATATTGCCCCCAACAACAATCCGGGTCCTCATTTTACCCACCTCGGAAGGATGGAAGGCTGAGTCAACCCTGAGCCGGTGAGATTTGAACAGCCGAACTGCAGAACTGCAGTCAGCTGAAGTAGCCTGCAGTGCTGCATTTAACCACTGCGCCACCTCGGCTCTGGGGCAGTGCATTGGGGAAACTGTTACAAGCTAGATGTTTAGATTTCAAGAAGAATATTGTGTACCTGGTACTTACTTATTTGAAACATTTACGATTTTTAGCCAAAAAAGATGCCCCAGTAGCTTACAGAGATCACTCATTAGGCTTACAGTCTAAAAGATCAGGCATGGAAAGGACAAACAACCACCACCACCCTAACTTTAGATCTTAGTTACAACAAAAGCTTTAGTTAAAGGCCTGTGATGCTCTCACCTTTTTCCAGCCTCGAGAGCCTCTGAATCGCTAAAATTTTGTGGCAAAACTATTTAAAAAATGATGGCATGGTAGCGCAGTTTGTCACCATTCAGAGGAGCTAAACACATGAAACCTATAGTCTAAGCTCTTAAAAAAGCTCCCATACAAGAGATAAGGGGAAGAAAGATAGTGCTGTCACCAAAAAGCGACATCCAATCCATGTTCATGACATGTCTTGCATCGCTGTAGCACTCATCTCTTTCTAAAACTTTCCATTGGTGTCCGTTGGCTGTAGTATGTAGAAGCATGAGTCCAGTGTTGTTACATCTTTTTAGAGCAGACTGGCTGATAACCCGGCATTGCCCTGGTATTTATTTATCCTAATCCTGTATTAGACAGGAAAAGCCCTGATTTTGGTGACAATTAAATTAGTTACAAATGTTTTCCCCATGCCCCAGTAATGTTTTTATTGATCATGGCCATACATTTTTCCTCAAAGATAATCAAAGCCATGTTGAAAATCTCCGGACCAAACATAATTTCTAATGTTGGATTTTCCTCCTTACCAGAGTGAGCCTCCCTGTAGAGTACTGTGAAGCCATTACCATGGCAACTCCACTGGGCTGTACGGTAGAAGCCATTTTATGGCACAACATGCTATATCTTAACGGAACACCACCACCCCTCGAGTGGTGTTAGGAGTGTCTTACCCCCACAATATTTGCTTCCAGAGAGTAAGTTACCTATGTACCAAGTTTGGTTGAAATTGCTTGAGGTGTTTCAGAGTTATGCTGGAACACACACACACACACACACACACAGTGAGAAAGAGACAAACAGATATACATATATACAAATACATACGTACATACATACATACACACACATACATATGTATGTATGTACATATATATCTATGTATGTAGATATGTATTATGTATGTTTGTATGTATGTGTATGTGTATGTATATATATGTATGTATATATATATATATACATTCATACATACATACATACATACATACATACATACATACATACATACATACATTTGCTTTCCATCTCCCCTGTTCTGGCTTCTGGAAGATTAGTACGAGATGACGATTGATAGAAGGGGATGCTTGATGGAGGTTGCTTTTTAGCTGAGATAATGTTGCAGCCTTCATGTTCCATCACTCCTGCTGTTGTAAGTCTGATGCAACAGCTGCAACCAAGAGTACACAAATGGTGAGGAAGACACTTACATAAGAATTGTTAGGCTAGACCAGAGCAGTGCTGCTTTTAGTCCAATACTTTTCTCAGTGAGTAGCCAAGCCATGTCCCTATTAGAACACCACAAGTTGGATACCCAAATGATGGTCTTCTCTTCGCTTTGTATGCCCAGCATGGGGGTTTTCTTGGTTATTAACTTACTAGTGCCAAGATAAATAAAAATCCAGATTCCAGTGAGATCAGTTCTAAATTAAGCCCTTGCCAAGCAAGTTATTTGTCTGTCTGGTCATTTTTATTGGGAGTCATGCCTTCCTGGCTCTAATTTTACTTTATTTTGTGTTCCTTCTCCACTGCTTTATTACCACACTTCAAGCTAAAACACCTGTTCTGATTTTAAAGACAGGAAAAGTTATTTCTCTTGCACAAACTTCCTGAGGAAGTCTGTATCTAACCTTTCAGCTGGGCTTGTTCGTGAAAAAAATGTATAGGAAGAGGTCTCCCTTTAGGAAGTGACGAAGCTGATGTTTTCTCATCCCCAACAATTCTCTGCTTACTGCAAGATTGAGAAGGAGCTTGGATTTTAACAAAGCAGCATAATGTAGCATCTCTGGCTAGGGTAGGATTCTGCCTTCTCTCCAAGAGAGGTTCAAATATGTTTCCTAGATTGTTTGCATGACATGCTAAGCCATACTGTATTGTGACTTGGTTTAATGTGTCATTTGTGTGATATGGACTCGTTAAAAATAATAACAAGTTTATTACAGCTTTTGCACAGGATATCACTTGGCTGACCTTACTTTGGGCTTGAGAACTAAACAGATCAGGGTCCAAATGGAGAGTAGACATCTAGAGAATATCAGGGCTGTAGGCTGGTGTGGAAAACTAAAAAAAAGAAAAAAAATCTTGGCAGAGGGCGATGGCAAACCTTCTCTGTATTGTTTCCAAGAAAACCGCATGAATAGCCTAATCACCAGGCATTGAACTCCATTCAAAGAAGACTTTACATTACTTACTTGCTTTAATCTTGTTCAACATGTAGTCTGAGACCAGATTAATAGCTAGGTTATGATTAAGCAGCCCAGGATACTTTAATAACAACCATTTGAAGTTAAAAATAAACTGCAAAATTAAGACCTCTTTGCAGCCAAACCAGATTATTTTTATTTCTTGCTATCTAATGTGGATTTCTTTTGGGAAAACAAGGATTAGGGAAAGGATTAGCACAGACTAACTTGCAGACAATGTGAACTCAAGTAGATGTTAGTGATCTTGTCAATAATTTTGCAATAATTTTTAAGGGAGAGAACACTAGAAGTGCCATTAGTTTGAAGATTGCTGGGGTATGTGATCTCTGCATTAAAGGAGGTGGGATTCAGTCCCTCAGTAGTTAACTTGACAGTGTATGGGATAGGTGTCTTCTTAATGCTAAACATAATTTGGGGTATTATGCAACAGAGTTTCAAGCTCTTTAGAGAGAAAGTGCATTAGCCAAAAAAAGATGGAAATTGCAAGACTGAATTATGGCACTAAGGAGATCAAAATGGGAAGGAAGAATAGGAAAAAAATAAACATTCTGTGACTTAAGCTTTATCTTAACCCAGAAATAAGATAGAGATAGGATTTAATTAGTGAATTGGAGAAATAATTGTCAACAAATGGACATTATAATTCCATTTGGTACTTCTGCACAATTTGAGAAATGTAGAAACAAAGTTTCCAGGGATTCTTTTTAAGTAGAGAAGCTGAAACTTGAACCAGAGTCCAAAAAACAGCCAGGGAGATGGGAAGGAAGAAGCAATCCTCAATTCTCTGCTAGAAAGCTTTGCCAAGTCCTTCAGCCCAGCAGTTTGTTGTTCATTTATTAAATTTATACCCAGCCCATCTCACCAAGAGCTGACAACCAAGTGAAAATATTAAATAAAATAATAAATATTAAAAATGACTTTAATTTAACAAAAATGGCAAGGTAGCGGAAAAAGAATTGGAGAAAAAAATTGAAACTCTTATTATTACATATGTTGACAGCAGCAAGATTATTGTAGGTGCAAAAATGGAAAGACCCTTTGATACCCGCCATCAAATAATGGATGCCGAAGTTGATCGAGTTGGCTGAAATGGCAAAACTGACTACTCTGACTTTTGTTTTCACATGGAAATCACTTCTGAATTTCGTGCTTGATGTGGAAAAGAATGTAACTTGGACTTGGGGTTTTATAGATTAGATTAATAGATCTTAATAGAAATGACTTGTTTATATTATGGAAAAACAAAAAAGCTGCGACTCGATATTAATGCCCTATTCTACTGCAACAGAGAGAGTTGGAAGTCAATGTTTTTAATTCTTTTCTTTTCCCTATCTTTCCTCACTTCTCTTTCCCCTCCCCTCTCACTGCACTTTTATTTACTTTCGTATTTTGCATTTTATATTACTTTATAACCTAATAAAAATGTATTATGATAACAAAAATGGCAAGGAAGGGATTAAGATTCATTGTAATCTTATCTCAGTCCATTAACAATTGGCCCTGAGAGTCAAGCTCTGGTGGTTTTTTTAGAAAAAAATGGATAATAATGAAAACCTAGCAATTTGAAAGAATGCAAATGTAAATAAATGAATAGGTACCACTTCAGTGGGAAAGTAACAGCGTTCAGTGTGCATTGCAGGGGTGGGTTCCAGCAGCCACTACTGCCGGTTCGCTCATGGGCACACAATACAATAAAAATTGTTCTGCGCATGCGCAGAAGCCAAAAACAAGATGACGGTGCTTATGGCACTGCCAGGAGAACCAGTTTGGGGGCATGGCAGGCCTGGGTCACTACTGGTTTCAGTGTCGCAGGCCACCAAACTACTACCAGTTAGGCTGAACGAGTCCGAACTGGTAGGAATCCACCACTGGTGCATTGATATATTGTCATCCAGGCCACATGATCACGGAAATGTCTCCAGGCAACACTGGCTCCCTCAGCCAAGAAATGGAGATGAGCGGCTCCCCTTAGAGTCAGACAACAATGATGGAAACCTTTACCTTTACTTTTAGATAATAATGGTAATGGCGAGGGTGAAGATACAGATGATGAGTTGGAAATATCATTTAAATTAGCTTGTCAAACAGGATCTTGGAAACCCTTTGCATTTTTAAAAACAACTAAGGACCCGAAAGAACCTTTATCTACTCTTATTTATAGTTATATCTATTATTTACTGTATTAGAAACTAAATCTGATAAATTTTGAAATATTTATTTGACTTCCTAGGCCACCTGAAAAGACCTGGGGCACCCAGAAGTTCCCAGCCCCCACTTTGAGAATTGCTGATCTAAATATCTGTCATTTCTAATCTAAAAAAAAATGGGTATGTTTTGCCAAGACAGTTGCCTCCATCATATGCAGGAAAAAAATACTTATTTTCCCATTTTTTAAAATAACTTTGAGTACTTTAAATAAGATTTTAAAAATGCACAGCAAATTAAAACAGAATAAAAATTGAATAAAAACAGCTTAACAAGAAAGAAATTGTCACAAATTTATAGAACAGTCCAACTCAAGGACGTTATGGCATTGCTTATGAGAAGAACCAGATCTTCAAAAGCTTTAAAAAAAACAACAGGCATGTTCGGAGATATGAGATCTTAAAGGGAATAAGTTCCAGTATATGAGTGCCTTGACAAAAAAGCATACCACTTATGTCCTGTCAGATGAAACTGTTTAATGGACAGGCCTGAAACATGCCATGATGATGATGATGATGATGATGATAATGGTAAGAGGAGGAAGTAAGACCACATCTCATAAAGATTATGTAAGATTAAAAATTATCGCAAATTCTTAAATTCTGTTTCTTGAAAGCAGAGGGTATTAAACCTTTTGGTTTGTTTTTACAGAGCTTTTATAGTAGCTGATTGTTATTGTAAAATAAAAATCAGCTACTGTACTTTACTTATTGTAAAACAACAAATTGTTGCTTTTGTTTTATATTACTGCTAGCTACCCAGATTGTGATAATGAGGTTGGTGGTCCAATAAATATATAATAAGTAAATTAATTTTTTAAGAAATGTATTTAACTAGGACAAAAAAGAGTAGAGCAATGCTTTTTAAACTTGGAAAGTTTAAGATATATGCAGTTCAATTCCCAGAATTCTCCATCCAGAATGCTAGCTGGGAAATTTTGGAAGCTGAAGTTCATGCATCTTAAAGTTGACAAATTTGAAAGATGCAGCAGTAAAGGGAGATGTGAATAAGGAGAGAATTAAGTATGCACTGAGTATGCTGCTCTGCTCCCCATTTTCAAAATCCTCAACATCCCTTTGTGTGAGGTGTTCTTTTGCTAACCTAATGCTCTTCAGGATATTATAGCTCCTTCGGTTTAAAACTCTGGCAGGTGCAGTCCTAATCCCTTCTGGAAGATACTACATTGTAGAAGACTGTGGTAAGTTTCCATAACTTTGTTTGAGACAAAAGGCAATGAATTAAATGATGATCTTGAATTCATGTCCTGGCGTTTCAACTCAATTATTCTTTGTGGTTTCTATTTGAATATTCAAACTTTCAGAGTTAAATTCACTCTAGATGCAACTCTTGGTTTAAAAGAAAAATTATGTGGTATCAAAGATTTAAATAACCTCTATCAGAGGACTTGGAGAGCCACTACAGTTAGAACAAACAAAATTAGGCCTCATGAACAGATTTTTCTTATCAAATAATTTAAAAAAATTCCATCTATGATTGGAGTACAACTCTCATCATTCCCCAAAAATGCGATCTTCACTTCAAAGAGGGTTCTGTAGTCAATGTTTTTTTTTAATGTGTGGGAGCCAAATAGCTCCAGAAATATTCATCTGTACATTGAGAGTCAAATCCCTTTCTCTTTCCCATTATTACTGCCAAAAGTTGATAAGGTGGAAATAGCATCTCCCTTCCCCCATTGATCTCTGTCAATTTAGAAACCATCAATTTTTCCTCCTTCCTGTGGTAACCGTAGAGATGACATGTTATGCAACTGTTATGATGCCTGACTCATCTCCTCCTCCCCCTCTCTCTCAATTTTGTCTTTCCCTTTCCCAGGATGGTACCATTTTCCCCTCCTAAGATATGGGATTCATAAACATCTCCAGGTGGCTGGGAAAGCCCTTAGGTTGGCCTCATTCCAGTTGCGGGTCAAGGAGACAATCCAGCTCTTTCTTCTTTCTTTCTTTCTCAAATTATACTCTTGCCTACTTCTTCTGCTTTTCACAGTTCTTATTGCCATTGACTGAATCGTCAATTCTGAAGTTCCAGAATCGCCACTTTATCTGAGGGACCTGTGTTCTGTGTTAACTAGATTCAGCAGTATGTATTTGTTTTGGACTCACTGTGTTACATGTGGCCACCTATAGAGTTATTTTCTCCATTTGAACATATTAGAAAATACCTCTGCAGTGGATATAATATTAAAGAGGAAATGATGCTTGCTTCCTCACATTTCTCTATTTATTTTGCTAGCTATCTATTTCCATATCTAACTGCAGAGACAAGAAGTACTACTTATAAGTTTGTATATAGGAATGCTTAGACTTACAGCAGGCTTCTCTAGCCCTGTAGACCCTGGAGATCGCATATATGTAGCCATTTTTATTGTCTATTCTTTTCTTAGCTTTTAGGTTTGCTAGTAAAGGAATTTAGTATTACTTTAGGCTCGCCACTCTCTTAACTGTTGAGAGTGGGATTATACAGATAAAGGGGGAGTGTTATTTCTAGGTGCCATTCCTTTCCATTGGAACATGGAAACAGCCTGTAACTGGAGGAAGGTGGAGTTGGGAACCACTGGACGGTTGGACCGAGAATTGATTGGAGAATGTGACTCGGGGGATGTTTCTGTCTTTTGCTTTTTATTGGGTGTAATTCCAGATCCAGGTCAGAGTCGGAATTGCGCCAAGTCCTTGCCAATTTGATATGTTCCCAATAAATAGACTCTAATGGAAAATGGATGCCTTGGATTTTATTTCATGGGCTATGTTACTTGGAAGCTTGACAAGCCCGATGTTTTACACACACACACACACACACACACACACAGGCACAGAAGCACACACTAATGTATTATATTGCTCTTCCCATCACTATCAGTCAGGATGATAGGAACTGTATGTTACCATTTTGCATTATACCAAACTGGGGAAAGCTTCACACTTGGAAGCCTACTTTTAAAACTGTGTAAAGGCTAATTAAAAGGAGAGTTCATTGCTAGATGTGCACTACAATGAACAAGCCAACTTTGTAACTGTTTGGACATGTGATTTCAGATGAGGCAGCAATGACTGTGCATTCATGAACTCAGATTGTTGGGTTGATATGTTTGGAAATGCAGTCACAATCACAGTACACGAGAGAGGGAGGAAGTAAACCGATCCAATACAATAAAGGCTTATGATGTGGTGAGAAAAGAGGGTATATTGGACACCAATTCTGTACCTTAAAGACCAACCTGTCAAACCTCCAAGTAACTTGTCCCAAAAAATAAGGTCCAAGGCATCCATCTTCCTTTCAAAGTCTATTTAAAGGTACACATTAAATTGGCAAGGGCTTGGTGTAATCCAGAATTACACCCAATAAAAGCAAAGGTATGAAACATCCCCCTTGAGTAACAATCTCCAATCAATCCTCAGTCCAATAGTCTGGTGACCCCAAACTCCACCTTTGTCCAGCTGCATGCATCTTCTCTGTTGCCATCTAGACATAACATTCCACCTTTATCTTTATAAACTCCCTTTCAACAGTTTAAAAATGGTGAGCCTGAAGTATTATTAAATTAGTTTACTTACAAAACTAAAAGCAGATTTTAAAAGACATGCAAAGGCTATAATAAAATATAGCTACACTTATGATGCAATTTTCAGGGTTGGCAGGCTTCCCCCCTACAAGCTAAGAGAACTTCCTGCAAAGACACAACCATAAAAAATAATTAAACGCTAACCTCTCCTGCCATCTCCAGGAACCCCCTTTGGCTTATGAGAACTCTTCTCAAGGAAAGGTTTGATCAACCTATCTGCATCCACCTTCCAGCTTTTTACCCAGGTTGCATCTGCAATTAGATATTTTCCAATGTATTAAATACTGTAATTACCCCCTATATATACAGGAATCTAAAATCCATTTAACTTCATAATGTTCATGACCCACAATCAGTGCAGGTTAGGTGAGGCCCGATCTACTGGCCTCAGAAGGGAACTCACAGCCAGTTTTAACAAACTGCTGTGGGAAACTGGATACACTTTCCCTAGCACAACAGGGAGTTTCACGTAACTGGGATTATTACCTTAGTACTTTCAAAAGGGCCTAAGAACTTTGGCCCTAATGTTCTAGAAGGCCACTGTAGCTTCAAATATTTTGTAGATAGATAAACTTTATTCCCCACTCCGAATTGTGGTTGCTGGAAGCAATGTTTGTCTTATTTCATTGTCCATGGTGATGGCCACCTGATACCACTCATGGATCTGATCTCTCTGCCCTCGGCATGAGCATATTTTTAATAGTTCCTCATCAAGGTATTCTTTGAAGTAATACACGAGAATTTGTTCGGACCAGTTTCTCCCAGTAAAATGGTGGAATTCTTGCACAATTTCCTTTGTGGCCGACCCCTTAGCTTCATCATTTTAATTCCAGCTTCTGCTTCCTGGGTTCGAGAGGAGTCCTTGAAGAGGGCCCAAGCTCTTGCAGGAAGACATCCACATTATCCAACTCTAGGGCACCTTCATAATGGAGTTGGGTAAACCACTTGGATGCTTCGTCTTCTAAATTGTCACACAAGTTGGAGATAATCTCACTGTCATTGTAGAACTCATCCCCCTGACGATCGATGTAAGACCAGGCTCAATTCAGGAAGTAAGCTAGCTTGCTAGCGGCCCCATCGAAAACTGGTTTAAAGGGGGGCAGGGCATTCACCCTAGAAGCAGGTGGTGGTGGTGGCAATGGCGCCGGTAATTAGGTTGCAACTGCTCTCACACCCATCTTTGGTTGAGGTAATATGCCCATCCAGGGGGAATTTGGTTGGCGGGAACTGTGGAAAAGGGCTGGCTTCTCGAAGGTGTATCTGCTGGCTTCTTTGCCTGGTATCGGTCAACCCTGGTACAGGAGAGCTGGCTGCTCAAGCTTTGGCGACGGTAGACCAGGCTCTCCTGGAAGGGAGGGCTTCTTTCTCCAATCAGTTTTGTTAAACCCAGGGTTGATGGACTCAAAGCTCAGGTAGATCGGTCCCTTCAGGCAGACAGTGCTGGTTGGTCTCAGGTTTCCCATCCAATATTCAGCTGCTCGAATTGGTTGGGTAGTCCCTTGAACATCTGACTACGCATTGCATTTTGATACTGCCGGTCTTGCTTAGATCAATTGCTCTGGTGGGCCTCCATTCCAGGATGATAGCTCTGAACTCTCTGAACATGGTGAGGGAGTGATCTGCCAGAAGATCTGGAAGTGTTGCTTGTCCAAGCAGGTCCCTCTCCATCAGCTGGATCCCCCTTGTGGCTCCCCAGTCAGCTTAGGTCTTGGGACAGATGTCCACCTGGCATGCAATGTCCTCTACCACAGCCGTTACTTGCAGGGTCTCTGTGAGGATGGCAGCTTCACACAAGGTCCTCCACAAAGTTTCCATTCTCAGGTGCCTTCCTTAGGCTTCCATTTCTTCTTCATCTTTCCTGAGTCTCTTCTGCTTCCTGATTGGCTAAGCAGCCAGGGCTCAGGATCTTCAGTGAGGAATCGGAGAAAAAACTTTTCTTTTAGCAGAGTTGGAATAATGTCAAGCTTTCAAGTAACAGGTCCCATGAAATGAAATTCAAGGCATCAATTTTCCATTAAAGTCTATTTATTACGAATATATCAAATTGGCAAGGACTTAGTGCAATTCTGACTCTGGAGTTCTGGATCTGGAATTACACCCAATAAAAAGCAAAAGACGGAAATATCCCCCCTGATTCACAATCTCTAATCAATTTCTCAGTCCCAACAATCTGGTGGCTCCAAACTCCACCTTCCTCCAGTTGCAGGAATCTCTGTTCCCATGGAAAGAAATGACTGTAACCCCCCTTTCAACAGTTAGAAAGTGGCAAGCCTAAAGTAATTTGTAAACTTACTTTTACAAACCTAAAAGCTAATTACAAAAGACATACAAAAGCTACAATAAAATATGGCTACACTTATGTCATCACCAAGATTTATAGATTTGATCTTAGGGCACAGGCTGTCTAGATTGGTGTCTGTGTGTGTGTTGTGTGTAAAAGTATGCATGTACACAAGCACCTTATAGTTACTGTTGATTCCTAGTGACTGCCTTAACAAGGTTTTTAGGAAGACCATTTAGAAGTTTACAATGCCTCCTTCCTAGGCGAGGGAGGGAGGGAAAGAGGGGAGGAGGAGAGAAGGGGAGGGGGGAGGGAGAGGGAAGCTATCCTAAGGTTACCCAGTTGGCTTTGTGCTTAAAACAAGACTAGAACTCATGGTCTCCCAGTTTCTAACTGGGTGTTTTAACCACTACAACAAACTGGCTCTCATCCAGAAACACCTTATTATTTATTATGTATTTACATCCTTTCTTTCAGGAACTCTACATTTCCATTTGTCCCCATTTTACCCTTAAGAACAATCATGTGGGGCAAGTTAAGCTAAGAAAGAAAGATTGGGTGACAATTGCCTAGGTGAACTAAATTAGTAGGTGAACTAAATTGCTGAATGGACATTTTGAACCTACATCTCTTCAGTCTAGGACATCAAACAATAGATCCAAAGTGCCTTTCCCACTTCTAGAGATAGCTGTCATTTTTCTCTGAAAATTTCAGGTGTCCCTTCTGATCCTGGGAACCCATTACTAGCATATTCATGTGCTGCTTTCCCAGGATGGCAAAGTGAAATGTCATCTAAAAAAGAATCACCTTGGCTTTCTGCCTCATTGACATCGCTGGTGTCTGGCTGCAAACAGTTAGAACAGGTTTGGTGGGTTTGGTGGCTGCAATCACAGTGACTTGAGAAAATGCGGGCAGGTGGCAGCTTTAGCAAAGAAGGTGGGTATTACTTCTGGTGGCCCTCAGCACTGGCTCTCTGGTTTCCTGTTAATAAATTTCCCCTCTCAGCAGCCAATTGCAATCTGGGAGAGCAGCCAGTTTTGTCCTTTTGCTTATTAATCATAGTTGAACATTGGCTCCATATGCTGTGTGTATGGAGAAGAAAAGCTTCATTCATAGAGCATTTTTAATCAGTTTAAAATATTTTATTAAGTTGGCCTTTGTGCAAGTCCTGTGGCATGGGTGTATCACAATGTTTGTTTATTACATTTATATTTTTTTTAAAAGATAAAGGTTCCCCTCGCAGATATGTGCTAGTCGTTCCTGACTCTGGGGGCAGTGCTCATCTCTGTTTAAAAGCCAAAGAGCCAGCGCTGTCCGAAGACGTCTCCGTGGTCATGTGGCCAGCATGACTAAACTTCAAAGGCGCATGGAGCGCTGTTACCTTCCCACCAAAGGTGGTCCCTATTTTTCTACTTGCATTTTTTACATGCTTTCGAACTGCTAGGTTGGCAGAAGCTGGGAAAAATAACAGGAGCTCACTCCGTTACACGGCACTAGGGATTTGAACCTCCGAACTACCGACCTTTCTGATCGACAAGCTCAGCGTCTTAGCCACTCAGCCATTGCATTCCTTTATATATTTAAATTTATATAGACACCCATTAAATAGCCATAAGTCTTTCAAAGTTGAAACACTCACAAAACCATACAAGAATTATTGTATTATTAAAAGCAATACAACTCTTAAAACAATTAAAAATGTAACCTGTGGAAGAACGCATTCATTTTCCCAAATGGCAGCAATTTAGCTGGCTCTCTGGTAATGCCACCAGATCCCAAAGTTATTTGGCAAAGCCATGTCTTCAGGTTCTTCCAAAAAGTCAGCAAAGTTGGGGCCAGTCTCACGTCAGGGGAGGTGATAGAAAAGACTCTTTTCCTGGGTCCCATCAGGAACATGTTGATCCATAACATTTTTTCCCTACTGTATTGAGGGGATGGGTATATGAAATAAGAGTGAAGCAGTCTCTCAAATATTCCAGCCCTAGGCCATGTAGGGCTTTATAAACCATCACCAAAACCTTGATTTGAATTTAGAAGTGTTCCCATTTTGCCGACAATGATATTACACAGTCAGAAACTGATGCCCAGCAGTCAAAAATATAACAGAAGAAAAATATCATTAATTTTAAGATATCCAGATCTTATGTTGGCAAATTGTTGTATTTTTCATCCCTTTGAATAGTTGTTTCATCATTTCCTAGTTGTGTACTGCCTTGAATCCTTGAACTGCCTTGAATCATTTTGCAACTGGGCAGCCTTAGAAATTGAATTAATAAATAAAATAAATCCATCTAGCAAAGCAACACTGACTGTTAACAGCTTTTGTAAGCTTCAGGTCAGAGTTTTTGCAGTTCAGTGTAAAGATGCCCAGTTAGGTTTGACATAGTGGTCAAAAGCTGTTTTTGCCTTGATGGGTGTACAAATCTTGGATTCAACAATGGCTTTTTAGCGTCAATTTAACTCTAAAGTAAATAGGATTTATTTTCCCTCTCTGCTGACCAAGGCATGAGTGTGTGGAGTGAATGCTCACAAAAGATTCAGATTGAAATGGCTGGGAATGATTGCTTCTTTCTTACATTCCATTATCCCAGCCCTCAGCACTGTGATATTTATTGCAATTCTTTGCAAGACTGTGATCACTTTACTACATTGTGTGTAAAGGAGACACTATCCTCTACACAAACAAATCCACTGTTTGGATTAGTGCTCCTCTGTGACCTTTGCACATTTGAATAGTTTCTTGAAGATCTTCGGAGTGGGTCAGAAAACAGAATAATTTGGAAAATGGGGAGCAAGCTCAACAACCTTAAGAAAGGTTGGAAGGAAAATATGGAGTGCATGGACAGAAAAGTATGTATGTATGTATGTGTGAATGTGTTTTGTATGTGTGTGTGTAATACGATATATATACAAACACAGAATAATGTGCAACAGTTGATTGTTCCTTTTAAACCCATCCATCTCCGACTGGTCTAGTTGGTGACTAAATCACAATTCCTTGGACTGAATTATTTGAACAGCTGATCTCTGTCCTTGAAATGTGTTGATTTGTTGTATTTTCCTTTTGCAAAAGGAGTTTGTCTCCCACCAGATTTGGAGCAGTTTAAAAAAAAAAGTTATCTTTTAAATTTACTATTAAACATATATTTAGTTGATTCTACAACATTTTTTTTTCTGCCTGACTTGCTGTTATACTCTAGCTTTCATTTTAGAATATAAAATAAAAATGTAATGTCTATGAGATATAAAGGGATATAAAGGGGAGTCAAAGTGACTGCAAATGGAAATTGCTTATGTATCACTTCTTCTGTAGCTTCACTTACATTTTTCACTTCCTAGAGGCTCAGTTTATTTGGAGAAAAAAAGAAGAGGAAAAAGATAAAAACACCTCTACACACACACACACACACACACACACACACACACACACACACACACACACGGTGGTTCTGAACCCATTGGACTGTCATGGGCTCAGGTTGCTGGAATATCTGGTCTCCACAATGAAGGAGCAAAATCCAATGACTCAGTAGATAACTTGATTGATTTGGGCAATGAATGGCAGATTTATTTCCCACCCTAATTAATGCTAAATGTAGCTTAAAGTCTTTCCCATTTCTACCTTATGATACTATAAACATTCTCTGGCAATATTTTTATTTTTCCATGTGCCCATGATATGAGCAGCTTTAAGCCCGGTAAGCTTTACTAGAGTTAAACTACTGTTTTCCCCTTGATAGCATCTGGCAGTTTATAGTGTGTACAATCTGCCAAACTTTGTAGTGGTACAGTCAATGTGAGGTATGAGATGAGTCTGTCACTTATCAGTCACTTCAGGCTGATGCTTATAGGTTTCTGCCCCCCTTGGTTCTGGTTCTCCTTCTCTGGCAACTCAGTGCACTCTGTTGATTCATTATATGGGGAAATTGGGAGGGAGAGTTAAAATCTTTCCCTGGATTTGAAAGAACTGGCTCATGGTTTGTTTATCTGTGTGCAATTTTAATTTAACACTAAGCCCGTGTTCAAAGCAACCCTCCAAATAACTGATCCATGGAGGTCTGTGCATTCCCACTTTATCAGGCATAGCTCCCCATCCCACTCCTTATCTGATATGTGGGCTTGCAAAGGTCCTTGGCTTTCACAGATGCTAAAGCATGCAGGTCTGGACATCTCTCAAAACTATTTGCCAATCACAACAGTGTGATTGTGGATGGTTTCCCCCAACTGGTCATATTCAGAAAAGTGGCTCACAGCTAAGCCAGAGGATTTAACCAATAGGTCTGTTTAATACACTCTGGAAACCTAAAATAAGAATAAACCACAAGAACTGCAGTTACAATGGCAAGACAGAGACTAACAGTGGGACAGTTGATTTTATGCTGGTTTTTCTTCTGATGGCTGAAGAGTGGAATGAAAAAAAAATATTAGGGTGTCATGCAAACAATGTCTATAGCATTTAAAGAAATAACATTAGCAAAAATGACAAAAAAGACCCTCACACACCCCCTCCAATTCTGTCATGTTCTGTTACTCTCTTCGCAGTGTTTGGTGAAGAGTTCAAAACATGAGCCAGGAATATTTCTGACAAGTGGACAGTGTTTTCTGAGAAGAGCATCAACAAGTAGCTTGAAGCTACATGGGGAGAAATTGTTTAATGATAATTAAAATATACCTGTGGTTTCTTTTTAAAAAGTTCAAAACTGGTAAAAAAAAATCACAATAAAGTACTATAATAATATAGTATTGGACAACAAAGATTATGCTTCCTGAACACTTTGGGGTATATCTTACAGTTTTCTGGCTGCTAATCATGAAAATAATCTGTAATTTAACCTATCACATACTGTTTTATAGAAATTTTCTGCTTTTACACAATAGCAATGTACATCCTTCAGTACCTGTTGGCTACATGGGAAAGAACATACAAAGACATGGAACTGCTGTTAAAATACATCCAGTACATCAAGTACAACTGAAATGTTTGTGGAGATCTAAAGATAGTGGCTCTGCTGCTTAGAATGCAACTTGGATATACCAAGTACTGAAGTTACATAAGCAAATGGGACAGCCATGCAAAAAAAGTTGCATTACAATAAAAAGAAATGAAAAAAAAATTGGTTCCAGGACAGAAAAACATGGAACATAAATCGCTTGTTGACCTGACAAAGATATTTTTTGCCTCTGTTTCATATTAAACTCAAACTGATGAAAAATGTTGTTTCCTGTGTTTCCAAGAATAACTGATGCCAAGATTAAGAAATACATTTTTGTTGATCCACAGATCAGATACCTCATTAATGACAAGCAGTTTGATGATCTATTAGTGGGACCAGAGAAAATTGCCTGGAAAGCATTCAAGGATGTTGAGAACTTTCTGGGCAACAACAGAGCACCAAACCACACTTAGCTGGTTGACAGACTTCCTATAGCATACAAGTTCATGAAGTGCAGCATTCACTGAAGATTCATTTTCTGCATCCACACTGGATTTCTTTCCTAAAATCTAGGTGCAGTCAGTAATGAACATAGGTTTTACCAGGACACTGCCACAATGGAAAAACTATATCAGAACAATCTATCAGTGCTGGCTGACTCTTATTGGACACAGCAGCAAAATTCATCAGACATTGAATATAAATGCAAACCAGCAGCAAAACACTTTTAGCTCCGTTGAACTCACGCAGCATGTCAGAAACATTATGTGATTAAATACATTAGAGTCATTAAAAGTTAATTTCATATTTCTCAAGATTCCCATGTTTCACAAACATTCTGAAATTATATTTGTATTTAATTTGAAGGGGTCTATGATAGTCACTAAAAGGTCTTCAGGAAGCAAAACTGAAAAAAATTGCTGTCCAGTAATAATGTAATATTATATGATAATGCTAATTTAATGTATAAGGCTAATAATATATCAAGCAACTCAGTTATGAATTAAAAAATCTTCACAGTAAAGTAGATCCAAAATCAAGATTGGTGTGGTTCTGACCACATTATTGTATAACACAATATAATATTTAGGATTTAAGCCTTAGTAGAATTCTTAACTCAGGATCTTTTTTTGAGAAATCAACACTCAGATTTGTCATCTGTCTCCTCTTCTTCTTCCATCCTGGCTTTTATTTTCCACTCCATTCTGTCAATTCCAGCCACCACCCCCACCACCCCCAAACTGGTCTTCCGGTTGAACCATCAGGAAGGAAGAGGGGAAGGAAAGAGCAGAATGGTCGGATGTAGGTATATTTAGCACCAGGAATGGGCTCTATTTGGCCCCTGTATCTTGGGAGTGGGCCTTATCTAATGAGGTAAGGTTAAACATGATCACATTGGGGGAAAGGCTGCTTCTGCTTTCCTGCCTAATGGGTCTCCTCCATAGTCCTCTCAACCTGAACGAAGCAGCAACAAAAAAATATTACCAAGCATTTTGTCTTCATTTGTAATGTAGATACAAACAGAGTTTTAAAAACCATTCACAATCTCCTTGTTTCTACATCTTCTATGGTTTGCATGCTCTGTATTGTTTTCCTTGAGGTAATCTCTTCACTCTGTCTTAAGGCCTTTTTCTGCCTTCCAAGTCACATTAAATCAGAATAGAGTGGAAGGGACCTTGGAGGTCTTCTAGTCCAGCACCCTGGGAGATCCTATACCATTTCAGACAAGTGACTGTCTAGTCTCTTCTTAAAAACTTCCAATGATGAAGCATCTACAACTTCTGAAGGCAAGCTGTTCCATTGGTTAATTGTTCTCACTGTTAGGAAGTTTCTCATTAATTGCAGGTTGCTTCTCTCCTTGATTAGTTTCCATCCATTGGTCTTGTCCTGCCCTCTGGTGCTTTGGAGAATAGGTTGACCCCCCCCTCTTCTTTGTGGCAGCCCCTCAAATATTGGAAAACTGTTATCATGTCACCCCTAATTTTTCTTTTCTTTAGACAAGCCAAACCAGGATCCTGCAGCCGTTCTTCATGTGTTTTAGTCACCAGGCCTTTAATCATCTTAGTTGCTCTTTGTAGTTTTTCCAAAGTCTCAACATCTTTTTTGTAGTATGGTGACCAAAACTGGATGTTGCATTCATCCAGTTGTGGTCTTATGAAGGCTTTATAAAGCAGTAACTAATACTTCAAATTATTTTGATTCTGTGTCTCTGTTTATACAACAAAGGATTGTATTAGCTTTTTTGGCTGCTGCCACACACTGTTGACTCATGTTTAAGTGATCATCCACTAGGACTCCAAGGTCCCCCTCACAGTTACTGTTTTTGAGCCAGGTTTCGCCTAATCTGTACTTGTTCCTTTGGTTTTTCTTGCCCAGGTGTAAAGCCTTGCTTTTCTCCACATTAAATTCAGTTTTGTTGGATAAAGCCCATTGTTCAAGTCTGTCAAGATCTTTTTGGATCCTGAGCTTGCCTTATGGGGTGTTAACAAGCTCAGGATCCAAAAAAGATCTTGATAGACTTGAACATTGCTATAATAGGAAGCCATAGAGGAAGATGTAATTCAGAATGAAGTCAAACATTTCTCCCTTTCTTACTCATCTTCTTTATTGTTTTGCCCCCTTTTTTTTAAAAATGAGGCATTACCCCTCCATTGCATTTCCTGATTTATCTGTTCTCCTTCCTATTCTTGCAGGATGGATCCCGACAGCGCCGTATGCAGCCCCAGAAGAAGAAGACAGTCTCCTTCAGCACCATGCCTAGTAATCGCAAGCTGAACAGCACAGCTGCCTGCATCTCTTTCATGCTGGAGGGCTGTGAGATGAAGAAAGTGCGCTCTAACTCTCGCATGTACAGCCGATTCTTTGTGCTGGACCCAGACCTACGTTTCATGCACTGGGAACCTTCCAAGAAGGACTCCGACAAAGCCAAAATCGAAATCAAGTCAGTCAGGGAAGTGCGAGTTGGAAAAAAGACTCCTGTGTTGCGTTCCAATGGCCTCTCAGATCAGTTCCCAGATGAATGCGCGTTCTCCATAATCTATGGAGAGAACTATGAATCCCTTGACCTTGTGGCAAGCTCTGCTGATGTGGTGAATGCATGGGTGATGGGCCTGCGATATTTGGCCTCATATGGGAAGCACACTCCGGATGACGCTCCTGAGACTGGTTACCCAAATCCCCGCACCTCCTGGATCTATTCTGTCTTTGACATTGCAGATCTAGAAAAAGAGGGTCAAATCCCAGTTTCTCGTGCTGTGCAGCTCATTCGTGCTCTCAACCCTGGCATGAAGGCCTCAACAATTGAGTTGAAGTTCAAAGAGCTCCAGAAAGCAGCCAATGAGCCACTTGGAGAGGAGGTGAACTGCCAAATCTTCATAAAGGCGTACTGTGAGCTATGCACCAGGCCTGAGGTATTTTTCCTCTTGGTTCAGTTTTCCAGCAATAAAGAATACATGGGTCTGAGGGATTTGATGAGTTTCTTAGAGGCAGAGCAGGGTATGGAAGAAGTAACCGAAGAGATGTGCATGGAGATCATTGCCAAATACGAGCCATCCAAGGAGGGTCGGGAAAGGGGCTACTTGGCCATTGATGGCTTCACTCGCTACCTCCTTTCAGCTGATTGTGACATATTTGACCCACAGCACCGGAAGGTGTGCCAGGACATGTCTCAGCCACTTTCCCATTACTTCATTAGCTCTGCACATGGAGCATGCTTGGCTGAGGACAGTTGCTTCTGGGGAGGCTCCACCTCAGACATTGGGGGTTATGTGGCAGCCCTTAAGGCTGGTTGCCGTAGCTTGGAACTTGTCGTTTGTGATGGTTCATCTGGTGAGCCTGTGGTTGGTGCAGGGAGCCGTTTGGCCTTCTCCAGGGTAGTGGCTGCTGTTGCTGAACATGCCTTTGAGTCCTCCAAGTTTCCACTTATCCTGTGTCTCTCAGTGCGCTGCTGTGTTGCCCAGCAGAGGCTCGTGGCTGGGTATCTGAGGAAGTCTTTGGGGGATAAGCTGTACTTGACACCTCCAAACCCAAATGAAACCTATTTGCCATCTCCAGAAACACTCAAGGGATACATCCTCATAAAAAGCCGGAAGCTTCTTCCAAACTGTCATTCAAGTGAGGGAGATGTATCTGATGATGATGAGGCCTCAGAGCTAGGCCTCCCACTTTCTGAACGGGACAGAGAGCATCCCCGGTCCCAATGCATCTTGTGCCGTGAACTTTCAGATCTCGTCAGCCTGTGCCAGACTGTGTCTTTCCAAAGCTTTGAGACTTCTCGGCGGAGCCAGTGTTACTGGGAGGTGTGCTCTTTCAGTGAGGTGGAAGCTGGACGTTATACCAATGAGGAGCCGGAGGACTTTGTGGCCTACAACAAGCGCTTCCTGTCACGTGTTTATCCCAGCCCCATGCGCATTGACGCTAGCAACATGAACCCTCAGGACTTCTGGAAATGTGGCTGCCAGATGGTGGCCATGAACTATCAGACACCTGGTCTCATGATAGATCTGAATGCCGGCTGGTTCCGCCAGAATGGGGGTTGTGGCTATGTGCTCCGCCCAGCAATTATGCGAGAGGAGATCTCTTACTTCAGTGCAAACACCAAGGACACCTTACCTGGCATTTCAGCCCAATTACTGCATCTCAAAGTCATTAGTGGTCAGAATCTGCCTAAACCCAAAGGATCTGGAGCCAAGGGAGATGTGGTAGAGCCATATGTCTGTGTTGAGATACATGGCATTCCTGCTGACTGTGCAGAAAAACGCACCAAAACCGTGCTGCAGAGTGGAGATAACCCTATTTTTGAGGAGACCCTGGAGTTTCAGGTTAATCTCCCTGAGCTAGCAATTCTCCGGTTCATGGTGCTTGATGATGATTATATTGGGGATGAGTTCATTGCTCAATATACCATCCCCTTTGAGTGTCTCCAAACAGGCTACCGCCATGTGCCTCTTCAATCTGTGGTTGGTGAGCCACTCCCCAACGCTACTTTGTTCGTGCATGTGGCCATCACCAACCGGCGTGGAGGAGGCAGAGCACACCGACGGGGGCTCTCAGGGCGTAAGGGACGGCACATGCGGGAATACACATCCACGAAGGCCACAGGAATCAAGGCCATTGACGAAGTGTTTCGCACAGCTACTCAGCCACTGCGGGAAGCAACAGACCTGCGGGAGAACATGCAGGTATCCAGATAGTGGGATACAATAACTTGGGCTCCTGAGTTTGGTTTGCAAAAGTTTGGAAAAGAGCAAAATGTGCCCCCTGGATTTTGAACTTTTCTGGAAAACCATCTAGTAATCTATTTCCTGTACCATGTTTGTATTCTGAAACATTTCAAAATTATAAAGATGAAACACATGAAAATGAAAAATAATTTAAAAAATGAATTTACTTTAGGAAAATGACTTAAAGACAAGACCGCTCTTTTCTCTTGGTCTGCATAAAGATGATGGAGACTGACATTTTTGGGGGGGGGGTTTGGGGGAAATCTTTTGCAGATAGATCTGGGTTTTGTTTTTTTGTTTTTTTTGCAAAAAGTACTCTAATTTCTTTAATGTAAAAAAAGGAAAAAAATTAATAATTTTTTTTAAAAACTTGCACAAACATCATATTGCATATAAAAAGCTACTTAGCCCATTTTAAGCACATTAAAACTTGATGACATAGAAGAATATTGATCAGCCTCTCCAGCACATAAACTGCATTCATATTTTTAAACATTGGTTCGTTATATTATATTAATGAACTTATTGACATAAAACCAAAAGGTGAAATAGTGTGACAAGCCCTAATCATAAGAGTAAATATTCTTTCATCCATTTTATTCTTCCAATATAATAAAAATGACATGAACCACCTTCTTAAACATTATTTGGAGTGTCTGGCAAATATGAAAGAAAATCTTTTGTTGAATTATCTTGTCTTAAAATCATAAGGAACATATTTAATATTCTTTAAAACATTGATTTGCTCATTTGGGATATTCTGAATGTTTATTCCAGAGTTCTTGCAAATAACTAATACTGACCTCAGTAATACTCTTTAATTGTTTGTTTTAAAATGCTACAAATCAATCAAACACATTTTCCTACTAACATTACTTTGGGAGCTTTAAATATTGCTGAGACAAAATTCATTTGGATGGATTTATGAAATCAAGAAATATTTTAATTGAATAATCACCCATTATGCCGCTGTAAACAATACAGATTTTTCTTGCAATAATGCATATCATTTAAAAATTGATTGTCAGTAAGCTGAGCCAGAGTATCCATATCCCTAAATACTCATGATTTTGGGAAGCAACAATAAATGGTTTATTTACAATTTTAAAACCGGGGTGATTTCAGAGTCTACATTTGTCATGCAAATAAGGACTGGCATTATGCTTGACTCACAATAGCTTCCAAATGTGTCTTGAAGCCTCTAGCAGAGCCCTAAAATACTACACTGCTATTGCTGAATGTGGAAGGAAACCCCTGCTATGATATCAGAAGGGTCATAACAATAACTTTCTAATCTTGCCCATCACATTTTTTTTAACATCATTTATGTTCCATGGAGAGATTGGAATCAAAATACATGCTCAGTCAGAAAACTGAAGGTCAGAAAACTTAAGATTCAGCTCCCCGTCATCACACAATAGCCATTAATTAAATGTGTTTGTCCTTGTCATAGAAAAAATTCAAAATATCTTATCAATCTGCCTAAAATAACTCGCAGCTATCAGCAGATGAATACCTCTAAGTAAATACATAAATTTTGAATAACAGTAATTTTTTTTCTTTTTCCATAACTAGGTTTTAACTATTGGTTCATTTTTTCATCAGAGATTAAAATATTGATGTATTTTCATCCACAAAGAACATTTTTGAGAATAATTATTCCCAGATATTTAAAAGAATTCAAGCTACAAATGCAACCCCATTTTTTACAGATTATCACAGAAATTTTAAAACCTATAGAGAAGTTTATGAGACTTTTTCCAGTAAATTAAATTACTTGATAAATTACTAAACTGTTACACAATAACAATTGAATAAAATGTATATAGTTATCAATGACCTTAGTATTAAGTTCTTTGTGGTATAGAAATATGTTAAATAATAAAAATGCAGGCAAATGTACGTGTATAAACACAAACACACAGGAAAGTTCATTAAAAAATTGTGCCAGATTTAAATTTTGCCATACTTGAAATCAGTGATCCTGCTCTGTAATTAAAAATGAATCTCAGTAATTCTCCCTTTCTTTAATTCTATTTAATACTTAGTAGTTTCTCTGTTGCCCCTGCAACAGATTCTACCACCTGTACTAGTCCTCAATTAATGATGGCAATTGGGACCAGAATGTCCATTGCTAACCAACACAGCCACAAAGTGTGGTGTCATGTTACTGCAGCACTTAGCAATAGCAATTCTGATATGGATGCCATTGTTAAGTGAATCGCTGCAGGTCATTAAGTGAGGACATCATTGGTTGCCATTTGTGATGGCCTGCCTGTTTCCCCATTTAAGTTGCTTGTCAGAAACTAGCAAAATAGGCCACAGTAGACATCCATGTGACTGTGGACCACTGCAATAGCCACATCTCTGAGATCAGATTGTAAGTACCACTCATTTAGCATTGTTGCAAGTTTGAACAGTCGCTGAATGAGTAGTTATTAACTGAGGACCACCTGTAACTTTCACTTTATAGACTGGGAGAAATGAAGTAAAAAGCCAGTTTCAGTTCTGTTGATCTATCTGTGGTCTCAATTCATTGTACCCCACTGTTTGTGTAGGTTTAAAATAAAATATTAGATGCCTGTCTCCCACCCCCACCCCTCACTGCTTTGGTGATAGGTGTGACTATGCTGAAAAAGAACTCCCATCTTCAAAATTGTTCAGAATGACTCTGATGTTCGATACGCATTAGAAATTTCTCCCCCAAAAGAGGGGTAAGATCAAGACCTTCATATTTCTAAATCCTTGGGGATGGAGGCATTATAAGTTGCAGTAGAAAAGAGTAAACAGAAATGAAAAGGGCAAAGTGATGTTCTTCCGAGTTGGCGTTTCTCCTCATCCTCTTTTCTTTTCCTAGAATGCCTTGGTCTCCTTCAAAGAACTCTGTGGCCTAACACCAGCTGCCAACATCAAACAGTGCATCTTGAAACTGGCCACGTGGCTTCAGCCCAGCGAGAAGGACAATCCGCCCACGGTCACCCTCAACCTGGGTGAAGAGTATCCTTCCATGGAGACCCAGGGGCCTGTTCCTGAACTCTTGAGAAAAGTACTTGCTGCCTATGACACTGTGAGTGCAACTGGTGATTGTGCAGATGTCCTCCTGGCCACTGCAGTGAGTGCTGGCTGCTGCTCTTTGGTGAATTGTGCTCTATTCTGATAACTTGGCCTGAATTTGCCTAATCTGCCTACATGGCAAATTCACCTTCGTAATAGACGTCATTTTGTAGTAGACCCACGTAAGCATGAAACACTGGTCTTTTAGAACATTAATCTAGCACAAGAATGGAGCGTGAGACTGCTCTTTTTGAGCAGCTCCAGATACTTGTCAAACATTCATTGGGAGTTTAAAATGTGCACAACTCTCCAAATCTAGCCCAGAAAAAAAAAGTCTCTTCCCAGATTAGAAAAAGCAGCACATTTGTCTCTTCCCATTCTTGAGTTCCATTTGTTACCCATAATGCCTTTGGAGAACCTAGTTGGCAGTTGGGCACAGCATTCTTTTTTGCAGAGTGGGAGGCAGAAATTATTTTTCCTGTTGGAAAATGTTTGAAAGCATCTAATGAATGACATTGGGAATTAAGCAGACAAATATCGGAAGAGGACAACTAGCTTTGGAAGAGGGCTGGATCCAGTGGTGGGTTTCAAATTTTTTTAGAATCTCTTCTGTAGGCATGGCTTGCTTTGTGGGAGTGGTTTGCTGACTATGTGACCGAGTGGGAGTGGCTGGCCAGCCATGTGACTGGGTGGGCGTGGCCAACTTGTAAAATGTGGTGAAACTCTCTTAACAATGCTGTTGCTTAGCAACCAAAATGTTGGCTCAGAAACTGGCATTTGAAGCACTCAAGTCTTAAAGCTGTCAAGTCACAAGACCCTTGCACCCTTTAGGAAAAAATACCCAGGGATGTTCAAACTTGACAGCTTTAAGACTTTAAGGTTTAGATAGAACTCTTAGAGATGAGCGGGGCGATTAGTGAGCCAGCCAATCAGTGAGCAGCAGGCAGGGGGAGGGAGCTGGAACCAGTTCTAAACGGTACAGTAGATTTGTGGAACCTCTTGGAACTGGCAGAAACCCACCCCTGGCTAGACCACTTGTGTAAGTCAATGGATGATCTTGGCCTAGTCTTTCTTTCTTATCCTGATCTCTCTCAATGGATGTTGTAAATGTAAAAAAGGGGGGATAGAATGGGGAAATATGTATGATAGTTTTGGAAAAATGGTGCTAAGTTATGAATAGGACACTAAATTATGTATGTAAAAATAGGTATAGTTTCAAGTGTGTGGGAGAGAGGTCACATTCTTACAAGCTTCAAAAACTATGCTATTCCCCTCCCATGCTTATTTTCTATTATTCGAGGCAACGTATATAATGCTGTCACCTTCTACTTTTCCCACAATAATTCTGAACTAATTGATATGATTGGGCTGAGAGAAGGTGACTGACTCAAAAGCCATCCATCCAGCTTTCATATGTAAGGGATGCCAGAATTCACCATCTTCTGGTTTCTAGTCCAGAATCAGAACTTTTAAAACCATAGTTCCTATTCTTGGATCCTTATACATTAGATACTTTTACATATTATGTTAACTCATAGTAATATCTGTTTGAAGCCAGAAATTGTGAACTACCATCTATGCTTTACTATTGTGAGAGAACCCAAGTCAATGTGGCATGTTTAACAAAATGTGATATGGTATGCTATGTGAATCCAACCTTTTCTGGGCTACATTTTCCATCATTCTCAGCAGTCTAGGCTGGAAATGTTGGTAATAATTCTCCAGCACATTTGGAAAACCATAGCTGGGGAGTTAATCTTGTGTTTGAGGTGTTTAAAAAATTATGAAGGGGTATGCTTGTATTTCAATTGACATTTGACATGTGGCAAGCTCAAATTTGGGATTACTAACACAGTCCATAAAGAATGGGTTGATATGACAGAACATTTCTTCAAACTACCAAAATACAAAAAAACCAAAAAACTAACTGTAACAATAACCCTCAATCCCAAAACAACAATAAAGAGGCAATTAATAAAGAGACTAACTTGCGTAAACAGAGATAGTTCATGGAAGGAGATCGTTGGGAGTGTGGTTATGGAGGAGCCATTTAACTCCCAGTGAATGGTACAGTTGAATTCCACATTTATCTTCTCTTGGAGAATCAGGGCTCCAAGTAACAGAATTGTTTCTCAATCTTGGCAACTGAAGATATGTGGACTTTAACTTCCAGAATTCCACAACTTCAGGAATTCTGGGAATTGATGTCCACACATCTTCAGGCTGTTAAGGTTGAGAAACACTGATTCAGAGGGATAGTGAAATAGTTAAAAAAATTATGCTGTGTATCTTGTTATAATGCTAAAATGTAAGGGGAAGGATGATCCAAAGGCCTCTTGAGAGGTTGGGACACTTTATGGACTGTTCTAAACCCATCCAACTATCAGACATTATCTCTTTCTCCCACATTTAAATCTCCAGATGATCCAAACCAGCCGGACATTAATTGAATCAGCTGATGCTGTTCATTCCAAGATTATTCAGGTACAACAAGCAGGTAAGTGATGGCATAATATTTAAGTAAATAAGACCTCCTTGGTTTCATGTTTTCTAATGTTTTAAGAATCTCTGGTTTATCACATCTGTTCCCACACTTCTATAGAGTGTAATTTTAGCATTACCTTCAGAGAATATAAGTATAGAATTGCATCACATTTGCTTGATTCCGTAGCCACTGTGGTTCAATTATATGTTAGATTATGGTCAGTTTCACATGTTGATATATTGTGGTTTATCTCTTTGTTTCATCATTTGTTTCATTCATCATGTGAACTGATTATCTTTGAATGAAAGGTGTTTAGAAAATTCCACCTGGTAACATTGCTGCTGTCACAGCTCCTTCACTTAATAACCAAGAAAGAACCCACTTGACTCCATGTTTCAGAATTAAGTGTACTTTTACTGATTATAAGTGACGAGAAGCTAAGCAAAATTGGATCTGAGCAAAAGAGCGTGAAAGCATTAGATATCAATGCATGATTCATTCCTCTCCCCTTGGTACCCCAGTCCATAGTCCAATCGTATATCACCCCAGCTGTCAGGTGGGAGACATCTTCAAAAATCATATCAGGTTGGAATGCTGGACAGTTGGCCTTGGCGGGAAACTCCCCTCCTTCCACATGAGCAAACGAATGGTGAGAACAACTCCCAAATAACAGTCCTCCTGTACAGATTATTTCCCCCACCCAATTACCATGCCCTCCCTCCCCGTTTCAATAGCAGCATCAAGCAAGCAGCAAAACAGAGGCTGACAGCTGCTTTATAATCAATATGTTGAACTGAATTAAATCTGGGTATCTATTTTTTAAACTTTTCTCCTTTGTGTACTTTGAGTATACTTTTTAAAGCAATGTTATTATGTATTATGTGCATTATTTTTTTCTATGTGAATTTTTTGTTGATGGCATAAATGTCTACAGCTAGCTCCAAAACTATGAAAATGTGGGAAAATGCACCATGGCACGGCAACACAAGTTCTATTTCTGTTGCACTTGTTTTGCGGCATTGCGCACAAGTGTATAAGCCATGGAGTTTGTGTTGTAAGGTCATACTGCATATTTCATCACTGCCCCCTTCCTGGTAGTTTGAGAATAGAGGTAGCAATAATAACATCCTGAAGAAAGTCTATCTCTCTGATTGCTAAAAGTCAGCATCAACTTGATGGCAAATAATATTAAGGAAGTATTTCTACCTTAAAGATGGAACCTATGATGTTTTATGGATAGTCCTTATTTAACAGCCATAGATGGAACTGGCAACACAGTCATTGAGCATAATAGTTGTTAAATGAAACCTCTACAGTACGTATGATTTTACTCCAACTTTGTTTTGAATAACCAGCTCAAATTTCATTAATCAATTTGTATGTAGGGGACAGATTTGTCTATGGCCAAATAAAGAAAAACAATCAGTAAAATTTAAATGAGTGGAAGAGTATCCATAATGCTTAATGAAAAGACACATTTCACTTTATAGTATAGTATAGACTCACTGGAGAAGAGCCTAATGCTGGGAAAGATTGAGGGCAAAAGAAGAATGGGACGACAGAGAATGAGGTGGCTGGATGGAGTCACCGAAGCAGTAGGCATGAGCTTAAATGGACTCCAGAGGATGGTAGAGGACAGGAAGGCCTGGAGGAACATTGTCTATGGGGTCACAATGGATCAGACACAACTTTGCAACTAACCACAAAGTACAGTGTAATATAGTATTCCATTTACATTGGTCAAAAAGCATGATTTTTTTAAAAAAAATACTACAAAATAATAATACAGAGCCTATATAGGCCTATAGCAAGGTGAGAATACATAGCTGGGCAATGTTGACTTTTATTCTGCTGTTAGCATTCTTGGAACAAGAAAATTTCAAACTTAAACCAGAAATGTATCATACGATTAGGAGATGGTCGCAGCCTCTGACACTGTCTGCTTTGTCTCTCCTTCATTCCTTGTGCTGCTCTTGTATTTCTCAAGGGGTGGGCTTTCATAAAGAATTGCACCGTTTGGAGGCAAAGGAAGGTCTGAAAGGACGGAAATTACAAAAAGCTCTGGAAAGTTTTGCCTGGAACATCACCGTTCTCAAGGTAATGTGAAGTTGTAGCCCTTTGTAATTCCACCATTGAGACTTCAGTCATGAGAAATAAAGCAGAGGAACAAACATTTCCAGGACTGCACAAAATATCTGAAGTGAAGTACACTCCACAGAATGTTGGCAAAATAGGAAACATTCCTAACTAAAAAGAAGTCAGAACATAATCCACTGGGGTAAAATAAATTGGGTGACTTAAATATTACAGGGATGTATATTATAACAGGGATGTTGAATATGGTCTGCTTTGCAAACCATCCCCATTCTGGCCATAATATTTTGCAAAATTGCATGGAATTTTGCCATTCATGATGTGCCTCACAGCTGTTAGAAGAGCAATGGAACTTTTATGAATCAATGACAACATGGTAAATGGTTTTGTGTACTAATTATGGGCATGGATCTGCACTACTCTCCAGGTAGATGAAGCATTGGACTGGGATGACATAGCTCTGGGAGCCTTTTTCAGCTATGTCTAGAAATCATATATCCATAAGAGTACTCTGTTAATTCTTGGCATGATTAGCAAGCTGCATAACTAGCATGCTTTCCAGAACATGCCTACCAAAATCTAGAAAAGATTTAAGAACACATTCCTAGATGATCCTCCCAAATCTTGCTCAGGATATCCCTCCTATCTGTAATCTGCAGGAAAACATTGGGTAAGGTCATTCTACAGCAAAGGGTGTAAATACAGTTTTACATCTCTTTCCCAGGCCAAACAAATGATGCTATTCTTACCCAGCGCCTAGAGCAGGGGTCTCCAACCGTGGCCACTTTAAGCCTGGTGGACTTCAACTCCCAGAATTCCACAACCAACAAAGCTGGCCTAGAGTGTTTGAGGTTCTGAATTGGGAAGACTCAGGTAGGACTCAAGATGAAGAGTCTCTGAGTTTTGGGATCGTCTGAATATGGAGAGTTGCTCATTCTAACTCTTGGGCACTCCCTTGGGTAGAGGTAGCACTCCCTTGGATAGAGTTGGTACACAATCTGGGCGTTCTCCTGGACTCACAGCTCCCGCTTAAGAAGCAGACGGCAGTTTTAGCTTTGGAGTTATTTTGTACAAATTCATCTTGTGTGCCAGTTGCACCCATTCCCAAACTGGAAAACTCTGTACATGGTCACCCATGCCTTAATCCCTTTCCATTTACACTATTGCAACCTGCTGCAATAGGAGGCTGCTCTTGAATGTCATCCGGAAACTTTTATTGATCCAGAAGCATTGATTGTTACCCACCTAAGATTGCTTATGTATTGTAATATGATCATCCATATATATTTTTTAAAAAATAAATAGTAATAAATAATGAGTTTAAATAATAAGAGTGGTGACACAAGAAGAGGCAACTGCATTGTTAACTATAGATGTAGCATGGACTTGATTAAAAAGAAAGGCAAACTGACAGGAAAATTCTGCTCACCTAGGGAGAAGTTGTTTTTTGATAGTGGTGGTGAGATTCATAGGATTAGGAGGGGGATTTTTTATAGACTTACACAAGCCTGGAAAAGACTAATCCTCCTTTGTCATGCCTTGATTTTAATTGGGCCTCCTGTGGTTGTCCTTTAGAAAGATAACAACAAACATTTTAAATGCATTCAAATATTGCAATCTCTCTCCTGCAAGCTGCTTTTCCTAGAATCAAAATTGGCACATACTGCCATCTTATGGTCACTGGATATTTATGTACTCATTTGAGGAAGAAAACTAGAATGAAATGGAACAGAATAGAATAGAGCTGGAAGGGACCTGGGAGGTCTTCTAGTCCAGCCCCATGCTCAAGCAGAAGAAACTATACCATTTCAGATAAGTGACTGTCTAGTCTCTCATTAAAAACCTTTAGTGATGGACCACCCACGATTTTTGAAGGCAAATTGTTCCCCTGGTTAATTGTCCTCACTGTTGTACAATTTCTCCTTAATTTCAGGTTGCTTTTCTCTTTGATTAGTTTCCAACCATTGTTTCTTCTTGCCTTCTGGTACTTTGGAAAATAATTTGACCTCCTCTTCTTTGTGGGAGTCCCTCAAATACTGGAATACTGTTATGTCACCCCTAATTTTTCTTTTCTTTAGACTAGCCAAACCCAGATCCTGCAGCCGTTCATGTGTTTTAATCTCCAGGCCTTTGATCATCTTAGTTGCTCTTCCTGAAGTTTTTCCACAGTCTCAACATCTTTTTTATACTATGGTGACCAAAATTGGTTGCAGTATTCCAGGTGTAGTCTTATTAGGGTTTTATAAAGTGATACTAATACTTCACATGATCTTTATTTTATGCCTCTGTTTATACAACCCAGGATTTTATTAGCTGTTTTGGCAGCGGGTGCATACTGCTGGCTCATATTCAAGTGATCATCCACTAGGACTCCAAGGTCCCTCTCAGAGTTACTGTTTTTGAGCCAGGTCTCACCTAATCTGTACTTATACCTTTGATTTTTCCTGCCTAAATGTAAAACTTTGCTTTTCTCCACATTAAAATTCATTTTGTTTGGTCTTTTTGGATCCTGGGCTTGTCTTCTGGGCTATTCCTGCCAGTTTAATGCCATCTGTAAATTTCATGAGTTCTCCTTCTATTTCCTCATTTAAGTCATTTATGAAGATATTGAAGAGAACTGGGCCTAAGATGGAGCCTTGTGGTACCCCACTGCTTGTTTCCCTCCATGTGGATGTAGTACCATTAAGGACTACTCATTGAGTACTGTTTTTGTTCTGTGGGTCACATTTTTAATGTAAGAAGTAGATGTTTAAAATATGTTTCCCACTGGAATCTTTTATTTTTTTCCCCAACAACCAGATTAAAATTGCTTTTTAAACTCAAAGTGAGGAGAAGACAATGCATGTTTCTTTAGAAGTGTATGAAGAGAATCTAAACCAAATGTCAAGCATTATAGTAGTAGGGAGTTGTTCGTTTTTGTATAGAATTGCTATTCCATGCAATTCCAACCAATGTAAAAGGTTTGTCATCATTATATGTTTTGATTATTTTTTCATTTTAATTTTCAAAAACCAAGTAGCAAATCTTTAATGTCATTTTAATAAATCTTTAATATATGTTTGGCAATACTTAATTGTTGTTGCCAGCTGTTTTTTTTTTCCATTTCTAGTGCTATCTAAAATATGGGCCAAGATTTAAAGTAATAAAGATAATTATGTTTTAACTGTATTTATGCTAAAAGTGGATGTAACACACTAATTAAATAAAAAATGGATAGTTTGGAATAATTTTGTAGTGCTAACTGAATAACATGCACTATCAAAATAGGACAAAATTCACCTATGGCAAATGTTCGAGTCAAAAAGGAAGGAACAAATCAACATTGAGATAAATCAATAGTTTTCTTCAACAGGCATTGTACTCCTCACATTTTTTATTATTGTACTGCATGGAATTCTCTATCAGAGAGAGGGTTATTGATTGAGTTTTTTCTTTTTGCATTTTCTAACAGCATTCACTACACATAATTGAGATTTTTATTTCAGTGTAAAAATATTGTATTGAAAGCAGGTGAGAAACAGGCTTGCTGTACTGAATCTAAGTCTACCACTTTATCTTCAGGGCTGAAGGTTGAAAAACATGTTCAACAGTTTTTAGAAATATAATATATATGTTGCCTAGAATTATTTTCATGATGGAGATAGCAACAAATATTACTTAAAAGATAAATAAGTTATTATGATTGAGAAGGGCATACATGGGATATGGACAGATGGTGGTGGAAGTGATTAATATATTGCAATTAAAAGTTTTCCCTTTATATACAGTATGTATACGCAATAATGCAATGGATCTTGTGTCATGATTTCATAAGACATGTTTAATTATTTCGGTGTCAATTTTCATAGCCTTGAATACTTCTGTTTGTCAGTATTTTTGATGCCCCTTACATAATATTTGTCCCCAATGCACATAACAGGTTTGCAATTTAAATTCTATCCAGGTTGTTAAATATGCAAGTCTGAAGTTAAGTTTTAAAAGTACATTTGTAGGTTAATTCTTTTAAGCACTTCTATTAAGCAAATCATTTACAGCAGGTAACAGAGGCAAAGTGAAAAGCTAAAGCAGTATTTAACTTGCTGATAAGTCTGTATGTCTGTAATGAAATGCAAGCTTTAAACTTAAAATGCTAATATAGATAATCTTTTGTCTATCTTATACACAGAAGAACATTCTTCATATGGCCTGAAGTATTCTCTTTATTATAAATGCAGACGTACCTGAGAATTACCCCTTGCAGTACTTCCTCTTTCTTCTTTAACAAAGTATACAAATGTTGTCCACTATGTGCATATTTATTTATTCATTCATTTAGCAATAGCAAATGCACTTTAACATATGCCGCTTCATAGTGCTTTTACAGTCCTCTCTAAGTGGTTTACAAAGTCAGCATATTGCCCCCAACAATCTGAGTCCTTATTTTATCCACCTCAGAAGGATGGAAGGCTGAATCAACCTTGAGACGGTGAGATTTGAACTGCCAAACTTTACCTAGCAGTCAGCTGAAGTAGTACTGCAGTCTAACCACTGTGCCACCTCGGCTCTATTTAATTTATATCCTACTCAAAGCAATGAACATATTTAATTCTCCGAATTTCCCCTCAACAACAACCCTATAAGGCAGTGGTGGGTTCAGGATCCTGTTACAACTGGTATGGTTGAAATGGGCCTGGTGGTGTCACATGGACGCGTGTACCACGCGCATGCATCTTAGCGCCTCTGTGACACTCCAGCCGCTCAGTGGAGCATCACTCAGGCGCTGTACGTGCCGTGCGCAGAAGCGCAGAAGATTGAAAAAACTGGTAAGGAGCTCAGGCGGGTGGGTGGGCCCTCTGGAGCACCGTACTGGAATGGTATACAATGAACTGGGCAGGCTCCGGTACACCCGTACCAAGGCATACCGCCTGCAACCCACCACTGCTATGAGGTGAGTTGGGTTAAGAGAGAATGACTGGTCCAAGGTTCACTCCGTTGGTTTTTATGCCTAAAGCGGGACTAGAACTCAATGATTTGAACCTGGGGAGCACTTGCATTGAGCAAAATTATATATGAGCAATGTTCCATTCCCTACCATAAGTATTTCTCATTCATTTCCTGCTGCTGCTGTTCTTGATGAGGTCTCAAGTTACCAGACTAAAAATGTAAATGTAAATAATACACTGTATTATTAAAAATACAGTGCTCTGGGTTTTTTAACTTCACATTTTCTTTCCTAATCATTTTAACCATTGTTATTTTCTCATACCTTTCTCCCCCGCTCCCCTCCTTAGGGCCAGGCTGATTTGCTCAAGCACTCCAAGGCTGAGGCTCTAGATACACTATGGCAAATCCACAATGCAGCCCAGTCGTGTGGCATTGGACGGAATGGAGCTGCCTCTCCTGACCTCTTCCGCAACCGAGCTGCTCTTGACCCCATCCCAGAAGCTGAAGGAGCCTGCGAGCCAGGATCTTCCTGACTGGAAAGGGCTAAGACTTTGGGAACCTGTGGGATTTGTGGACACAGATTGCCATGTATAGACAATGTGGCAGGTGCTTACATGGAGTAAGAGTTGTCTTTAACCCTGGGAAGGCAAATGAGAAAATGTCAATCAATTTGCAAGCATTTGTGTCTAGAACAACAGGTAGGGCTCCCTTATTGCAAGATTTAAAAAACACCCCCAAAAGAAAAAAAATTAGGTGACAGAAAATATGGTTTTTACCTGGGAAATAGCATATGTGAAAGCTAGAGATTTTTGACTTATTTTTTGACACACTGAAATTAACAGAAACCTCTGTGTGATTTCAGCAGAGTTTCAGGAGCCAACAGCTAACAAAAAAATATCTCCCAATGACGTGGGACAGCAGCAAGTAGGCCTGATGCAGATCCTTTGAAGAAAGTTTTGGGTGTAAGGAGCTGGCATGTTCTGGAGTTGCTTGCTTGAGTCTCCTAGCAAGGATAGTGATAGACTCTGATGGTACTGGCCAGGCGGGAATTCCTGTCTAATATTGTTCAAGGATCCTTGGTTGAAGATCTATTGAAAACATGAGCCTTACTGGTTATGAGTTCTTGCAAATCCTCTAATGAATGAGAGAGAGAAAGGGCTTCTATTTGGATCTTCTTGAGATGGCAATAATAACAATTTATCTTTCTGGTCCACTCCAACCTCCCTGAAGTGTTATTTGTAGTTTTCCTCAAAACAGTTTAGCAGCTGAAATAGGAGTGGTTCCAATGTCCAATGATGTTGGGCTACATCTCCCACAATCCATGAACACTGGTTAGGGTGGCTGAGGATAATGGAAATGCAGTCTAACAACATCACAGAGAGGCGAGAGAGAGAGCCACTGGTCTTCCTTGCTTTCGTTTTGTTTTGTTTCCCTCCTGCAGGGCTGAAATGAAGGGTGTGGGGTGAATGGTGGTGGAGAATTCTTAAGGTTTTCTGATTTGAATTCGGTTGTTGTCCTAATGGGAAGTTTAGGGTTGCCATTTTCATTTCCCCTCCAAAAAATCAAGGGGAAAAAAGGAGGAAAACTGAGGTAATCAGACTGGGAAAATGAAACCAGTTAATCTTGCAAAGATTTATGTTGATCATAAATCAGTATGGAGATAAAATCCAAATGATAAACACCAAACCACTGTTTCTTCAATTGTATTCTCATTGCAGTCACATCATTTTCTGTAGAAAATTCAATTAAAAGAAGCTAATGCTTAACGTTTATTTTGAGAAATGATACACAACTCTTTAAATTTGAATATTTTTCAAGGTTTTTCAAGATTTGGAAATTGTAGAGATGAAAATTGCCTTTCTGAAAAGCAGGATTTTGGTTGTGTATCTTGGTCTCTACTTTACATTTTTCTTTGGGGCTTGGAAGGAGGAGTTAAAGTTGCATTACTTTTTTTTTTTTTTTTTTGCCCACCGTAGAAGATTTGTTCTGGAATTAATGGGCTGGATTTTGTTGACAATAAACCCTGAGCTTCTCTTTTGGCTGTTCTGTTCCTTGTATTAATGGGTCATCCTTGATGTTAGAACCCTACACTAACATAACAGAATCAAAAGTAGTTTATTAATAATAGCCACTGCGTGGCTCCTTAGACAAGGAATTATAAACATGGTACTTCTGTGTTAAACATTCAGGTATATTGGTTAAGCACCTGTATAGAGCCCATATTGGAACATTCTAAAACAGAACACTTAGGGGATAACCAGATGGAGAGATAACATCAAAGAGATACTACAACAGCATTAGTTAGCTGTGATTGACGCTGCCAGAAGAGCAAGAACCAGAACTTTGTATCTCCCTCAACACCTGAAACAGAAGTAAAGAAGAATAGTTAAAGTTTAAAGAACAGTTGCTGGAACTGGATATGTCTAGTTTAATGAAAAGAACGACTAGGGGAGACATGATAGCAGTGTTCCAATATCTCAGGGTCTGCCACAAAAAAGAGGGAGTCAAACTATTCTCCAAGAGGGTAAAACAAAAAGCAATGGGTGGAAACTAATCAAGGAGAGAAACAACTTGGAACTAAGGAGAAATTTCCTGACAGTTCGGAACAACTTGCCTCCAGAAGGTTTAAGTGCTCCAACACTGGAAGTTTTAAAGAAAAGATTAGATAACCATTTGTCTGAAGTGGTGTAGTTTTCCTGCCTAAGCAGGGGGTTGGACTAAAAGACCTCCAAGGTCCCTTCCAACTCTGTTACTCTATTCTAAGACCATCATCTACTACATGTGTGCAAAGCAAGTTCTACCTTTCCCTTCAGTTCTCCTTCAGCACATTTCTTCTCTTTTTATTGTTGTACATTTCCTTATATTTCAAAAGTCTACAGTGAGGCACAAACAAAACTTAACACTTCTTGAGATGCTTGGCGTAGGAATTATGGAGGCTTAGCCTTTCATTTTGGCCTTCTAGTTTAAGCTCATTAGAGCAACATTCCACAAGCACATAAAATTGAGCATTAAATTGCTGTCTTAGGAGCATAACACTCTTTGCCTTTGTTGTTTGGAAGAAGAAATACTTTGGATGTTTGTTCTCATTGACAACAACTTATTAAATAGGAAAGGCAGAATAGATCTTCTCACCTTATTGTCTTATTACGTGAGGGAGCACTTCATTCTATTGTATTGATTTCAGAAATACATTCCACCCTCAGTAAAGATGTAGTTTCGTTCCATTTGGTGTCATCTAATCTAATGGTAACCCATTCATGCATATATGTGGCAGTGGCTATGCTACATATATTCTGTCTCAACCCCAAGATCTGGAATTCTACTCTTTGAATCAGAGATAGAAACAATATCTTTGATTCCAGAGTGATAGGTACAGATCCTTCCTTCGACATACATTTGATGTCTCCTGTTACTTCCTTGCAAGAACTTAATAGACCAATAAATGCTTTCCACAGTCTTTTCTGGTCCTAACAACATCAGTGTGAAATTACTTGCCATGGTGTTTCAATCCAATCCAAGCATTCTGAGAAAGAAAAGAAATCACTATGAAAAGGTATTATGGAACCTGTAAAAAGTAATCCTCCTACTGTGGCTTCTTTTTTTAGAAATTTATATTCCCTTCTCGATATTCTTTTGATCTTTGTAAGTTCAACAACTATACATAAGCCATAAAATTCTATATAAAAGCACTTCTTGCCTTCATTTCTGGAAAAGTCTGCAAGAAATGTTGTCCTATCTCTCTTGCTAATTTGCTTCCGGACTGTCCGCAGTGTTCTATATTTGTGCTTTATAACAAGTTTCACAGGTTAAGCTTTTATGTGGCTCAGCCTGAAGAACCTGTAAAATATTTCTTTCATGGAAGAAATGTAGATATGTAATTCTCCGAGAGTCTTCTTATCCCCTTTAATTTTGTCCTGTTTTTGTCTGCTTTGATGGGTGACAAATCAAAATCTTCTACATGAGTGATGGCAAATGCCTCCTGGACAAATGGATGGCTCATTGTAATGACATCAAAATACACAAGTGATATTTGAATATTCCACACGGTACTCAACATTCTGTACACTTCAGCTAACGGGAATTTCTTCCTGTGGTCAAAGTAGGCCATCAAACCAAATAATTGTTTCACCAGGCAGTATTACACAATATTTTCTATATTTAGAGAATTGACTCTTTGGCATCCAGGTTAAATACTCCCTCTAGCTTTGCACCAGGTCCAATTACAGATAGTCCTTGATTTACAACCCCAAATGATCCCAACCTTTATGTTGCTAAGCAAAGCAGTTGCTAAGTAAATTTTGCCCCATTTTGTGACTTTTTTTGCCATAGAATGAATGAATTATGTGAATGCAGTTGAATGAATCATGCAGTCATTAAACAGATCTATCTTCTCCCATTGACTTTGCTTGTCAGAAACCAACTGAGAAGGTTACAATTGGTGATCTCACATGACTCCAGGAGAGCCATAAATATATGCCAGTTGCAAAGGTGTGTGTGCTCTACACCATTGTCTCAGAAGGGGATGTACTCTTGTTTCTTCCCAATTGGGACAAATCTCTAGTTGCCTCCTTCAACATCAAAAGAGTTATCTGGTGGCTATATCATTGTTCCTTATCCTTCTGTTGTGGCCAATATTGTCATGACTCTTCCCATGGTCATTCAATACTTAGCTGCAGTTATCATTTTAGATGCTTTTTCCTCCTCTTTAAGCAATTCTTAGGGGACTTAATAACATTAGCACAGCTATAGTAAATCTATCTCAGTAGGCATCAAAGGGCATTCTATAAAAGCTATTGCTTTATTTAGGAACCTTTAACTGCTAGACATTTGTAAGGCAATTTACTTGGTCCCAATTCTCAACTTTCACCAGCCACTAATGTAGAGACCAGCTGTGAAGGTCAGGTGGTCCCTTTTGATATACTGTGATGCCCCTACACTTCCTAGACTGATCATTTTCTGTTTCTGTTCACCTGGAATAAACTTGTTAATAATCTGTATGTTGAAGAATCCTGAAAGTAAATTCTATGCAAATGCATTAGTTATATATGAATGAACATATAATACTGAATGAATCACTTAGAACTGTGATGGCAAAACTATGGCATGCGTGCCACAGGGGGGATGCAGAACCCTCTCTACGGGCACACCAGCTGTCACCCCAACCCAGCTCCACCGTGCATGCAC
This sequence comes from Thamnophis elegans, assembly GCF_009769535.1. Lineage (NCBI taxonomy): Eukaryota > Metazoa > Chordata > Lepidosauria > Squamata > Natricidae > Thamnophis > Thamnophis elegans. The sequence goes on from NC_045558.1 coordinate 99,789,083, forward strand.
GTGCGCCTCCCACCAGTCAGCTGGTCTTTGGGTCTCATGTGCGGGAGGTGGGGCGCATGTGCAGGGGGCACTCACATTGTATTTTTGGGGTTCACAAATGTGTGTGGACAACCCCCTGTGCCCCATTTTGGGCCTGGGAAGCAAAAATAGGACACATCTTCCTCCATGCCCTGCATGTGCAGGGGGCATTCTCATTTTGGGGGTTGCACATGTGCACGCACTATCCCTTATGCCCCATTTTGGGGCTGGAAAGCCTCATGCACCAACCTGGAAGTCAAAATGGGTGTGTGTGTGTGCACAGGGATGCTCATATTGCATTTTGGGGGTTCGCTTGTGCTTTGAGCACTCATCACCAAAAAGGTTAGCCATCACTGATTTAGAAGATCCAGACTGTTCTTTTGTAAATGTAATACCAACAACAGGAATAACATTAAAGGAGGATATGGCTGAAGGCGCCGGTGTTCCTTATACTACTTGGAGGACCCTCAACAGGTTGACAGTTGGAATGCCTCAATGTAAAACGAATATGCTGAAGTGAAAGCTCTTACCGGATAACAGCACACTATAAGTATAATCTTTAGTGTCATTGTACAAAATAAATACAATGAAATTCGTTAAGTGAATGTAAAGAGATCTAGAGCCTTGCTCATCTGCTGATATGTTGGCTACTCTCAGAAACATGTACCAATAATGACAAAGCAAAGAAGATGTTATATCTAGAGTTATATCTAGATACAGAAGAAGGAGAAATAAAAGAGAGGGAGAGGAGGAGGAGAACAGGAAGAGGAGGAGTACTGGATATCTAAATTTTGCAGTCCAGATATGGCAGCCCTACCTTGAAAACTAAAACGAAGTGCAAACGGTTGCATAGAATATAGGGGATAATTGGTTAACTTTCCTAGATATTACTCTATTTTCCCCATTTCCCAGGTTCCAAACTAGATGTGCTTAGGATTGCAACAAGCTAGAAATGCTACAGCTAAGTGGAGAAAAGATAACATTTCTTCCTCAATGGTTTATTAGATCTTAGTTTTCTTTTCAATTTTATTTCTTAGTTGTGTTGGAATTAAAATAAGGTCCAGTTCCAATCCAGGAGAAAGATGCTGAAATTAAATGGAGGCAGGCTGCAGGAAAAAAGGTCTCTGTTTATTTGGTAGCCAGAAATGTCAGTGACAGCAGAATGTTTCTGGGGTAACTGACAAAATGGTATTGAGAGTAGGTGGGCTTTTATACATTCTTTGGGGCTTTGTGATCATGTACAAGAATGTGTCCTTTAATATTTTAATGGCTATTGCCAGATCCCTATAGGGTCATGTAGGGGTCATGGCTGGCTCTACAGGCAAAAGGAGAAATGTACATCCTAGGTGTTTTGTTTGTCTGAACTAATCTTGTCAGCTTTGGCTCCTGGCCTATTGTGTTGCTTATTTGGAGTTTCTGGTTGCTCTTTGCTTATGAATAGAGTGGCCCAGTTTTTCTAAATGGATACAAAAAATCCATTCGAAAAGACTAGTCTCTTCATGCTTCAGCTTGAGACTGTTTTTCTATAGCAGGAAGATTGAGGCTGCTTTCTGCCTTTGAAAATGGCTCTCCTCTGAGATAAGGGAAGAAGAGAGATATAGGAGAGAAGGTAAGGGAGGGAAAGAGGAGAAGAGAAATGAGGAATGGTAAGGGGAAGGAGGAGAAGGAGAAGGGGAAGTAGAGAAGAGACGGATGACAGAGGGAAGAAAGGAGATAGGGAGGGGAGGAGAGAGGGAGAAGAAAGTGATGGATAAGGTACAAATAAAGTGTATGGAGAGCAGAAGAGCCAATAATTGTTTTTTGGGGAGTTGATGGTAAGACGAATTGATGTAAACATTTAATAATATAATACAATGTTGGTTATGTAATAGTATACATGTGGTTATATGTTATGAAAATGAAAAAAATAAAAAACTTTATATAAAAAAGAAAAAGAAAATGGCTCTCCTCTTTCGGAGGAAATATTCTATTATGCCTCTTTTTAATATGAAGAATAAATAATATTTTACTCTGGGGAGGGGGGATTCCTACAGTTTCATTGGCTGCATTTGCACAGCCAATCCCATTAAACAAACATGTTGCACAAACTGAACTATTAGTGAATGATCCAGTGTGTTTTGCAAATCCAGATCATTGGGTTAATTCAATAAACTGTGGTTAACTAAACTCAGGATTAGAGTGTCATGAGTATATAACACACGTGGGATTTCTCCTGTCAATGTTTTTTAGATACAAAGAACATAAAAGCTGACATAAATAGTAGAAAGTAAAAGAAGCAAAGAAAAGAAAAAGAAAAAAAATGTGAAAAGAAAAAATAAAGTGAAACAGAAAGAAGCTTCAGATCTATGCAACAAATATAGCATAAGCATAATTACAAAATTATCTCTCAATCTGATTAGAAAAAGAATTACAAAAATCTTTTCACTAGCTAGTTATCTATTTATCAAAGCCGCAAATAAATGCATTTTCCCATTTCATGCAAAAAAATCTCTAAAAGCCTTCCAGTCAGTCATAAATGTCGATACTGTTTTGTTCTCTGATCAAAGAAGTTAATTTACCATCTCCACAAATTCCATCATCTTCACCAATTATTCCTCTATTGTGAGAGCTTTCCTCTTTCAACCTTGCCCACTTCTTCAAAAGGACACTTTAAACCTTCTTGGGATGGTGGTATTGTGTTCTTTCTTGTCCTCTGGAGCCATCAGTTCCAGTGTGCAAAAGACTGGATAGCCACTAGATGTTGGTGCTTTGCATTTATTTCTGCTCTCAACTAGGGGTAGTTGGGAGCGAATTCCCAATACATCACAAGGAAAGCATTAGAAGGTGAAGAAGTTCTAGTATAGTACTAGCAGAAAGTTTAAGAATTGAGTTCTTGGGTAGAGTTCTCAGACTATAACTTTCCACTAAACTTTCCACTATAACTTTCCACTAAAGGCAACATGTGAAAAAAGATGGAAGAAAAGAGCAGGTTTGTATGGCGAGAGTTCTGCAAGAATAAACACAAATGGAAGGTGGAAAGATTTACAAATGCCTACAATGGAAGTGAAGCTGGTGGAATAGGCAGAGACAGGAAAGTCTTGATGAATGAAAAGATTTTGACAAATTTAATTTCTACTGGGAAACCCATTTTTGGACTTTCTGTGAGAAACTGAAAGAAATGAAAACTTGATTTTGGGATTTGTTGCTTAGAATTGCTTGAGTGGATAGAAATAATATAGACAAATGTTAATCTTAAAGCATTTAATTCAAACATCCAGTTGACATTGCAGCAAGATCGGATGCAAGTAGCAGGTCTCCATGGATCCGCACCAAGTTCTCCCCATTGGAGGGCACTAAAAGGAGCTAAAGCCACTCTATAGGGGTGGCGAAGAAAAGAGGAGTGCTTTGCAGGTCACGGAGAGTCACAACTCTCCCACTTGGCCCCACTCTCCCACTTCTTCCCGACCATGCACAATGAGGAGAAGAGGCAGACATCATGACTGCCATGAAGCTGGGACAGCTAAGGCAACAAAAAAAGTGCAGGAGTGGTATAGATGAACTGTGTGAGATTATTTATTTTTTACCTAGAACCCAACCCTAAAAGGGGGGAAAATCTAAGAAAAGAACCTCTTAGAATTATCTGTTAAAGCAATGAACAATTACTTAAAGAAAAATCCCAGACCCAAAAGAAAGGAACTAAGGAGATAAAAGAGAAAAACTTTTAAAACAGAAAATTCGACTTTTGAACTGGGTATGTGTTGTTTTGGAAATACATTTTAAAATTCTTGAGAAAAATCTAGACTGAATAGTAAAGGTGTAGATAGAGACAACAATCTCTAGAAGTATGGGAGGCAAGCCAAAAAAACAAAAACAAATAAGAATTGAAGTATTAAAATGAACAAGAGATGATGGATAGAAAGTTATACCTTTTAATGTAATGGTGGTCTGACTAAAAGCTAGAATAGAGGTAGAAATAAGAATGCACACTTTTATATAATAGAATAAAAGCATTAGCTAGGTGGAAAGATTAGAGGTTAAAAGATGGTATTATTATATATGTTTAAGTAATATTGTGATTGGCATTAGAATGGTATATTGTAACATTGAACAACTAAATAATGAAGTATTATATGTCAATACAAACACATGTATCAATACTTGGACTAGGACCCTCACAGCTTCAACCTTAAACTGTCTACCATGAACCTCACCCCTTTTCTAAGAGGTCCATAAAGGAGGCATGCATAAGAGAACCAGCGTGCCTACCATCCCTGTCCTACTATCCCCATTTATTTGTATTCATTTCCTTTGTTCATGTCCATGTTCATATGTATACCTGCTTTCTTGTATATGTTTGACAAACTAATAAATAAATAAAATAAATGAATAGTATTGGTGGCCTGACTAAAAGCTTGAATAGAGGTAGAAATAAGAAATAGGGGGAATATTAGTATAAATACTTTTATATAATAGAATAAAAGCATTAGCTAGGTGGAAAGATTAGAGGTTGAAAGATTGCACTACTATGTACGTTCAAACAATATTGTGATTGGCATTAGAATGGCACATCAAAACACTGAACAATAATAAAAGATTATATCTTAGTACAAACATGTGTATTAACACTAGGATTACATAAGTTTGAATAATGGACAAATATTATTAATATCATTATTGTTATTTGTATCAAAATAAATGACATCCAGATGCCACACTGTTCATGTATTAATGTGTATGTGTGTGTGTGTGTGTGTGTGTGTGTATACACACACACACATAAAGGGAGACTAGTATAGCTCTATTTCAAGCTATTTAGCTCTCATCAGCTAACCATACCCTTACTGGGATTTGAACCTGGGCTATATTACATACTAGGCAGAGATCTTAGCCATTAGGCCACAGGCTCTTATCCGTTATCAGCGAAGCCAGGGTGAAAGGTATCTATTAGATTTTTTTACAACCCCTGGTATGCCCAAATATGGGAGGAAGATCACTACTTCCATTCTCTGTCCTTCGGCTCGTCGCAAGAGACCATCCAGACAGAAACCCAATATTTTTACTGTTGCCTTTGTTACATTTGTGTTGTATTTGTGCTGATAAATAAATAAAGGAAGACTGGTATAGATCTATTTCAAGCTATTTAGCTCTCATCAGCTAGCCATACCCTTACTGGGATTTGAACCTGGGCTGTATTACATATTAGGCAGATGTGTTAACCACTAACCACTCATATATATGAGTTTAATGCATACACACACATACATAGTAAGCCCAATCAAGCTTTTGACCACATGCACTAAAATAAACCCTCTCCAAAAATATTGCGATACAGCAGCAGCCATGAGATGACCACGCTCGCTATGTCCTGCACCTCAAAAATACATACACACCAAAAAAAGTTGGAAGTCATTCCTTTTCTCATTTTCCTCTTTCTTGCTTGCACTTACACTTTTTTTCTTTCTTGAGCTTTTTCTTTTTTTCAAATCTTTTTTCTGTTTATTACTCTTTTAACTTTTTATTTTTTTCTGAAAATCAATTAGTTTTATATATATATATAGCCATACCCAAGTTTTTTTTGGGAATCGAAAATTCCCAATATATATATATATATATATATATATATATATATATATATATATATATATATATATATATATATATATATATATATATATATATAGAATAAATACAAATAGATTTTCTTTTTTTGTGAGAATGAATTTCACAGAGATGAAAGGAAATAAAAACTTTGAGAAGAGAGTCACAAAAGCTGAATCCTTCCTCTCACTATACAATTTCTCAGTTTTAATAGTACTTTTGCAAAACTATTCATCTGATTTATGCAATAACTATTTTACTAAAAAAAAAACAATCAAGCAGCTGTCCACAATAGTGAATTTGTTCACAATAAAAGTGAATTTGGATGAAATATATGAACAGGAACTTTGAAATATAATTACAACAGAAACATTGAGAAGAAGTTCCATGGAGAAGTAAATCCTGGGCAGAGTATACTGCAGTTTGAGTGTAACTACTTGTGACAAAGTAAAAATAAAAATCCTGGCCTTTTTTATGTTCCAGGTAGGCTATGGTTTGTAACCCATTTATAGTTTTGAATATCACATGAATGCAACTCTTTCAGGATCTAATTTTTGGTATCAGGGTTGCTTTTTCTCATTTAAAAAGTTGAAGCTAGAGAAACTGATGATTTTGGTGAATTAAGCCTTGATTTGTTTAACGGTGGTTTAATAAATTACAGTTTTCTGAGTTCATGTGTGTTCAGCCATAATTTACAATATACAGCGACTGGTGTTATAAACATATAAAACATATTAAGCCAGAATCAAATGAACCCTATTATGGCTTATCACAATGCATAAAGAGATGTATGCTTTTAAGATTCCTATTTTTGTTAGGGGGATTTGACTATTTCATTCTTAATATCCATTTGAAGTTGAAAACTGTAAGACTCTTGGGTGATGCATTCTCCCCAAAGTAATTCTGGGGTCTCTCAGTTCTCTGAAGAACCATGTGCCTCTGTGGAAGTATGCTGATGCCACGTGTCAGACTGGGAAAAAGGAAAGGGCATGACTAGCTTCTTGGTCTGTGTTTTTGAGGCAATTAGTCTAATGGGGCCATGCTTACGAATGCAGCCTGTCTCATTATCTCTGGCTAGCCTACAGCTTCTTTTGTAGGTTTCTAAGTGGTTGCTTGGTTCTGCAGACAGTTGTAGGTTTTGTTGGTTGAGGAAAAATGACAAAGCAGGTAGATGTCTCCCCTTGTCTCTAAGAGACCATAGACAAAAAGGTTATTTAGCTTCTTCCCCCCCCCCTTGACCCCTATCTTGATGAACGGTTGGGAAGATTTTACTTTGGGAATGGGAGGGGGAGAGGACATAAATGGGAACAATGTGGTTGCACATAACCTGAGCTTATAAAACGGCATCTTCTTCCAGCATTTGATTAGAGCTTTGTCCTGGAAGGTTACATCAGAAGCCCTCTTGTGGCCTTGAAGAAACCAAGACTATGACGAACCGCAATATTAAGGTAACGGTTGTGCCTCTTTCTAATTGGCCAAAATGTACAAGGAGAGCTTTGTGTTGGCTTTAAAAAAGCAATTGAAGAGAGATGCAAACTGAAAAACCTTTCAAAGAGGGTTAATTTAGAAAGGAATGGAAAATAATTGACCAATCTGATGTTACTATACAACTTGAAATTAAATCTTTATGTTGAAAATACTTTCTTCAGTAGGTTTAGGCTTATATGGGAGATTGCAGTCTTGCTGATTGTATAGAATGTGCAGTAAACAGAAGAATCTAGAAGACTCAAGTGTTTGAATCAATTTAAAATTGATACAGTGGAGAATATTAAACTTGTACTATGCTTAGAAGTAGCCAATTTCTCTTTGTGGCTCTTGATTTCTATCAAGCTCTCATTTCTGGATTGCATCAGAGCACTAAGAAGAGTATGGGAAAGAAAAGCAATAATATTATCGCTGTTCAGATTAATTTAGAGAGCTTAGATAGAAGAAATGTCCACAATGGATAAATGCAGGTTGAAGATGTTGATGTTAACCTTGGATTAAATGGATGAGGAAGCCGAATCAATCAGCAAAGACATTATGGGGGACAACAACCTTGATTGGGAATTCGCTGGGGAGCAGAAAAATTGAAATTGTCCTACGTGAAGAAACAGTGCTGAGAAAACAACCAAAGGGACAGCAGCAAATATGTTTGAATAGGGTAAGTAAGAGATGGAAGATGGAAAAAGCAACCGTAAGAATAGTCTTTCTTGATCTGGGCAAAAATATATATCTGGATTAGAAGAAGGTACTGAATAATTTAAGTACCGCTGGTACATTCAATATCAGATTTTACATGAAGCCATCTGAAAAAGAAGCTGCAAGTAAATGACTGCAAACACCTTATGAACTTTTTGTGTAAAATAGAAAAAAAGATGAAGTTATAATTTATGGTTTTGACAATTAGGATATATTGTAGAAAGAAGAGATTTATGTTGTAAGAGAAACCGGTACATTTTTGACTGTATGTATAACTGTTGTAAAGAAGATTGGAACCTATTTCTGTATATCTTTTTTCTTCCTTTTTCTTCCTATTTTTCTTTTACTTTTTCATTTCTTATACTTTTACCCTCACCTTTATTTCCTTTCTTCTCTTTTTCTTACTTTATATTCATCTGAATTAGTTTTTATCTTTCTTTTTTTTAAAAAATTATATATAAATAGTTTAAAATGGAGTGGTGAGTTAAAGCACCTTTGATGCAGAGAAAGTTTACAAGTTACCAGTAGATTTGCTAGTTTCAAAAAATAAATGATTAAGTTACATGTGTATGGCATCAATTGATGAAATTATGCATGATTCCAGGAAATGACTGAGAGTTTCTTTTTTTCTCCTTCTAGCCACTGGCTTAAATCACTATAAAGAGGGGATCACACAAATCGATGGGGGCTATTGACAACCACTGGTGTTGCCATTTATATGTAGTCACTGAAGGATATGACTCAAAACACTTTGTGCTGGAGAATGCAAACTGGAGGTTATTACAGATTTTCGCCTCCTACTCATGAGCTTGAGGCTTTAGGCATCTCATTAGCCATTACACAAAATGGTCATGGTGCTCCAATTCATGAAATTAGTCTCAATAGGGAATTTCTACCCAGTATCAAGAAGGAAAGGTTTATATTCCCATGTCTCTGACTAGTTACTGCCACCTGCATTTTGAAACCTCAATTATTCTGCATTATAAAATGCAAAAGAAAATGGCTTAGTTCCCAGAACATACTTATGGCTAACCTGCCCATGATTCGTTCAATCATCCCAATTCTCTGGGTTCACACTGCATAAAATAACCCCAGTGGCTCCTTTGCATAATACACCTGTTCTAACCCTGATCATAGAATTGGGAAGCAGCAAGTTATGTGAGATACCTTGCAGCTTGAAAAGAAGTCATTAGTGCAAGGACACCCATATCAAGTAGTTAAAGTCTCTTCCTTTTTAAAATTCATTAATATTAGAATAACAAAAAGCCCCAAATAGTTATTAATCCAGATATTTTTTCTGCTCCCCCTCCCCAATTCCTCCTATTTAGAAATATCTCTTTGTTACAATCTGAATGCATATTAATTTAACCAAGGTAAGGATAATTGAAACGTTGGCTGGGATTACAGTGCAGCATATCTGGAGGGCAACCTTATTACAATCCTGCATTCTCTGGATTCCTTGGTGAATTCTTAAATTTCTTTGTCAGAATTCATTTCAGCTTCTTGGGGAAAATGGTATGCTTTAGCATAGAATGGGTTCATATGCAATATACTGCATCACAAACTAGCCAATCGTCTTTTTATGTCAGCAAAGCTGGTCTGAATGACAAATTCAGACCACTTTGGTCTGGTTAAGTGCAATGTTTGTCAACCATGGAAAATTCAAAATGTATGGACTTTAATTCCCAGATTGTTCAGTTATTTAGTTCTAGGACTGAAGTCCGCAAATCTTAAAAGTTGCTAAAGCTAATGAAGCACTAATTTAGTGGACTGTATGAACTCACAAAAACAGATTAACAGATTAACTACCTGACTAAAACTTCTATTAAGTCTTTAATAATAAGTTGCTATAATTGCTCTTTGATAGCCTAAATGGATCATAAAAGGAAAACAAAGGCTTGCAAAATTTTCTAATGGTGTTTATGGAGAAGAATGATTCAAAGAACACAAATGTAAACCAGGCATATTATGGCTTTCGTATGATTCTGTGGTTTTATTTTAAGTTGCTCAGAGATGTGCAAGTGAGAATACTGAAAATTGATAGTTAGATAAAAATAAAATAAGTACTGTGGGTGGAGTAGAACAATGGTCACTAACCAGTGGTCCATGGACCATTGATGGTCTGCACGAAAATTTTGGTGGTCCGCAGAAAACTTATTTGCATTTTTTATATTGCATTAAATATTTGTCTTTTTAAGAAAATCATATTAGTGGTCTGTGGGTTTTAAAATTATGAATTTAGTGGTCCCTGAGGTCCAAAAGGTTAGTGAGTATAAGTTGGTTGTTTGTGTTATTGGATAGAAACTGAGTTCTGAGAAAATGAATGAGAGTATCCGGAAGGAGAGCAAGGATGCCAGACATTCTGACCATTATATGACCTAATGATTGTTACTGCAACACCGCCAGGATTATATAGCAGTCAATGGGGAAACCAGGCTCACTAAATGACTGAATGAGTCACTTAACTGCAGTGATTCACTTAACAACTGTAACAAAAAGGTCATAAAATGGAGCAAAATTAACTTAACTGCCTTGCTTAGCAACAGAAATTTTAGACTGAATTGTGGTCGTAAGTTGAGGACTACCTGTATAGCTGGATAACACTAAAAAAAAAACCCTATTCTGAATTTTTAATTTACAATTTAATTGCTTTGAAAAGCTTATTTATTTCTAGTCACTCAGGCCATTCAAGAGTTTAATCAGATATGTAACATATTACAATGAAAATAGTTTGCACATCTGACTAGTTACAGATTTAGTTCTATGTATAATAAAACTATTATTTTCAATTCTGAATGGCCATTGGCATTTCTGTCTAGATCTCCAAATGACTTGATTGCTTTTTCTGCATTCTCTCTTCACATTTTCACATTATCACTTTGTATAACCTAGTGGAAAAATATTTTCCTGTAGGTCAGATTCAACACTTCCCTGGTGGTTTCATTATCCCGATTCTCTGGGGTACAGCATGGAACTATAAAATCCTACTTTCAAACACATCCACAGTCAAGAAAACACCCGTTCATGCTTTGTGACATAATTTTAGTCCTTTGGTTCATAATTTAACTCCACATTTTACCTTCCATAAATGTATTTTATCCATTTTTCCATGATGAGAATAGACTTCATTCGGGTCTATTGCATCTTCTTCTTTCTCTTAATCTCACAAGTCACACAACAAATATATTTTTATTTCGTTCATTTGCTAATTCACATTCTTTTTCATTTATTCCCCATGTTTTAAATCTCAATTTTTCATAAAGGAAATCATGAGATGGACCTATGTACCTTGGCCTCTTAATGCAATCCTAGCTTTGATCGATCAATCAAGGGTTTTGCACAAGGTTTCTTTTAATAAGAGAAGACTAGCAGACTTGTTACATTTATGCCATTTGCAATATTCTCTGCTAAAAACAAGAACAATATTTCCTGTTTATTTGGGACAATATGCCATCAACACAACAGGGGCCCCATTTTAGCTCAAGGATGCTCATGCTAGAGTCCCTAATTTAGAAACTACTTGGCAAATCAATATATATATATACAAACATACATCCAGGAGACATCAAATCCAATTCTCTCCCCTTACCTCCAAACTCCCGCAGACTATTTTCTTCTTCATGGCCAGTATCTTACCTATTAGGCAGAGTGAGGTAGTCAATCATTTTCAATATCATGAACAAGAAGCAAATGGCTAGCTATTCCTTTTATTATTAAAGAATTATTAGAGATGTATATAGGATTTTTCTGCCTCAGGGGCCCCGTGACCTGTCCCAGATGCTATTCAGAGCTGATCATAATATCTCAGACTACTCAAGTTACTTTTTAAACTTAAATCTCAGATCACTCTCTCTGCAATGGTGGGATTCAAATTTTTTTACTAACAGTTCTGTGGGTGTGGCTTGGTGGGCATGGTTTGGGAGGTGTGGCAGGGGAAGGACACTGTAAAATCTCCATTCCTTCCCCACTCCAGGGGAAGTTACTGCAAAATCCCCATTTCCTCCTGATTAGTTGGGACTCAGGAGGCAGAACATAAATGGGGGTGGGGCCAGTCAGAGGTGGTATTTACCGGTTCTACCCAAAATTTCCGCTACCAGTTCTCCAGAACTGGTCAGAACCTGCTGAATACCACCTCTGTCTCTCTGTCTCTGAATTCAACTCTAATGATGGTAAAATAATATAACCATTTGCTCACTTGCTATTTAGTACAAAATCAGCAGCTGGCTTCAAACTAATGGTATAGAAGCAAGTCTATTTCGGACAACAAAATGTCTTGGGTCAATGCTCAGTTAAAACTGATGGCTGTGATGTGACATCTCTCTGCAGTGTTTTTTTTTTAAAGTTATCTTGAAGAGAGTTCAATAAGTCCTTCCCACCTAGTAAACTAAATATGCCTTTCTTACCCTCTCTATTCAATTTCCTTAAATCTTTGGTATCTATCCTGTTCATTGATTCCTGCCCATTCATAGCCTTTCAGTTTTTTTGGTTCAAACATTGTAGCCAGCCACAATGTACTACTTTCTTTCTAACAGTGTAATGTTTGAACCCACCCACTGTAACTTATTCAGAAAAAAACATACTTTAAATTAAACCATGGTTAAATAGTGTGAGCCCAATTTATATTTTTAATTATATTCATGAATGTCATTCCAGGAGAACCTTGCTGATGTAATCAACACAACAGGATATATATTTTAAGGCAGAAACTGGGAAGTTCCTTGATTTGTTAACCATTTGTCTGATATTAAGTTACATCTTTCATCAGGTTTTATAATAGCGAGGCATGCTGGGACATATAATTCTGGAGTATTGCACTTTCTCTAACTTTGATCTATCCTTAAAATGTGCTCACTTAGATCATGTCTTTACAGGTTCAGAGAGCCACCTCAGTTCTCCTGCTCTTGCTGCTGCTGTGCTCCTTTGCTGGGGCCAAACGAGCCTTGCCAGACTGTTGCTGGCAAAAAAGCTGTTCATGCCGCATCTTTGATCTGCTCCATGGGATGGGCAACCATGCCGCCGGCATCCTGACCATCGGCAAGCGTAGCAGTGCCATGACCACCAAGGGCTTCCAGAACCACCTCTACCGCCTTTTGCATGGCTCAGAAAACCAGGCTGCTGGGATTCTCACAATGGGCAAGAGAGCGACTGGTCTCCCCTTGCTCCCCTTGCCCCTCAATAAGAATGCACCCAGTATCTCCCACCCCGTATGCTGCAGAGCCTGACCCAGTCATGGGCTGCCTGACTCCCCGGAAGACCAGTGCCGTAAATCCCATTTACAAAGAAATCACAAATAAGGAAACCCTTTTCAAGAGTTTGCACGAGTCCTTCCTGCTTTCTCTCATCACTGCTGTTGGCTGCTATTTTACACCAGCCAGGTGCTAGGTGCTGTCCAAAGATAGCAGCCGTGCAGTTTGTTCATTTTGTAAATAGCTCTTTCATTTATCTGTCACCACATTCTCTTCCAAATAAAGCCTCTTGTGTTTAATAACTGCTTTGTCCAAAGATCTGTGTGAATTCAACCCAGAACGTTTGATGGATCAACCAAAAACCAGCTTTCTATGTCTCAAACTCTTTTATACAGAAAGCAGGATATACAAGACTAGAAATCGTTTTTCTCTCCTGCTGCTCAGAGCCACAACCACCTCTGAATAGGAAAGCTCATATTATCTTTCAATACTGAGAGAGATGCATTGCTGCCAATTGCCTATAAAGCTACCAAATAAACCTTCACCAAGCCAAACATCCAGGCAGGATTTCCTTGTTAATCACAAATGTTAACCCAGCATGAACAACCACCTCAATATCTACCAGCCGTAGTTCATGCTAAGGTTTTTAAAGCTATCTTAAAAGGGCAAATTGCAGTTATCTCTGTGCTCCCAAACTGTTTGAACTCTGCTGATCTATTTCTACAGTAACTGCTTCTGCCTAAGACTGCCTGACCAGGAGATCTGTTGCTTTTTTATGATTTCATGGGGTTGGCAGTTGTTGGCAGCCAGAGGGCAGTGTTGGCAAAGAAAGCTTGGCTACTCCAAATGTCTTTGTGTGCTAGATTCTTTTGTGTGCTGACAGATGTTTGATTGACCGTTTCGGCAGTCTGATCTGGAATTTATAATTCAAACTATGTAAGAAATGGTTGTGGTTAATACAAAGTTGGTTCAAGAACACTTTTCTTATTTGGGGCTTTTTTGTTGTGCAGAACCCTAGCCCAAATGAAGCTAACTTTGATGTAATCTAAATAGTTCTGCTTTGAATGATAGAATAGCATAATAGAAGGTTCTTTTCTTTTTCACTTTTTACAAATTGAGCAGTAGTTGGTTTCTAGCCAGCATTAAATACACTTCAACCCAACAGCATCCTCTATGCCGACAGCAGCCACCACAATCCTTAGATTCATTAGGGCAAGCAGTCAATTATATTGTTGTTGAATTGAACTATTGGCAGTTTGATACTGTATTTGCATGGGGTTCTCAACCAATTTGATAAGAGTCTTTGGACTAATTTAATGAAGGGAAGATGGGAAACCCAAACCCAGAGGGATAGAGAGGAATGCAAATACTTGAAAAAGACACATTTGAAATAGGAAATCCTCTAAATGGTCAGTTTTGAGTTTTCCTAAAGGAGAATTAGATTTAGGTTAAAAAGAGATGCAGTGATTGTGTTTAAACTGGGTTTAGGCTTCAGCATTCAGTGAGGCCCTCCTTCTATAGCATAAACCAATCACAAAGTCTGAATTTTCACACAACAAATAAAACCAAAATATTATGGAATGTGTATGTAACATATAACACGCCTGTGTAACATGTGTAGCATACTGAGTTCCAGACTCCAATTTTAGAAAAAAGAAAAGAGAAACATTTCTTAGTTGTGGCACAATTTTGGTTGTGAAAATTCAGCACCAGAACTTATTATCCTTCTGTTTCCTGAAATTACAAGTAAGAATGGGACTTAACTTACATTCTTTGATTGGTGATGGGTGAGTATGTGGTTGTGATCACAGACCAAATAGGTCACATATAAACCTAAAAAGTATATTGTCACAACATGAAGTTTAACTTCTTTTTTTTGGTAGTGTGTGAATTCAGCCCCTTGTTTTAGTTTATCTTGAAATCTCAGAAAAAGGATTAATTCAGTAGCCAGGTTAAGTCTACTATAGTCGGTGGTTCCATTGTTATACATGTGTCTCTTATTTCTATTTTACCGTAACACTTTCTCTGTTTTTTTTTCAAGAAAGAAGAAATCTTCTAGATTAATGATACCCGCTCTTTATAATTGCGAGTCAAGGCCATTCCGGCCAAGGTGTTTCCACGTTGTTTGCACGCTGTGCACTGAACTAAGCGCTTGAGATGCCGCTCGTAGGAACCCGCGCGAGGTAGAGTAGGCGCTGAAATCTGGGCGGGATCCCTCTGGATCCCTCCCCAGCCCTGTCGTCCGCGCCAGCCCGCTAATTGCACGGCTGGGATTAGAAGGGAGGGAAATGACAGCCGGGAGGGAGTGAGAGAGGCGGTGAGCTCCCAGGCAGCTGTTTCGCCTCGCCGTTCCCTTCGCGCCAGCTCAGTCGGGACATTGCGCGTCCTCCCCGCCCCATCTTGCGCTCCTTCTCCGCGGCTGCATTTGGACTCTCGCCGCTGGCCAGCGGACCCCGCGGGGGTAGCGGGGCGCCGATGGTGGTGCCCCCGCCGCGATGCCGGTGATGAAAGGCTTGCTAGCCCCACAGAATACCTTCTTGGACAACATCGCCAACAGGTTCGACGGGACACGTAAGTGACCTCTGGATCTCCCCTTCAGTGGGAAGAGAGCCCGTCGGCCAGGGTTGTATTTTGGAGGGTTGGCAGAAGAGCTCTGCGGCACCGCCCTGGTCCCTCACGGAGTTCACTGGAGGTATCGGGGCAAACTCTTGGATTTCTCGTCCCCGTCCTTTCCTCCGCACCCAGATAGCTTCCTCTCCCTTCTCTCGCCGGCACGCCATCCTTACACTTGGTTGGAAAGTTAAAACTCCACTTGAGAAGGAAGGAGGCAGGCAGGTGGGGATGCGAGACCGCCTCACCTGAAGGTTCCCCCGCCCCGTCTCTTTGAGCGCGGAGAGGAAAGAGATTTTTAGGATCATGGGGGGGGATGTACGATGTATGTGCCCAAGCCCAGGAACAATGACCGGCTCCCCGTGCCGTTTCTTCCCGCGCCCTCCCGTCCCGCTTTGTGCGCCGTCTCTTTCTGCGCCCGTTTCCCCCCCGCCCGATTCCCCGCTCCCGAGTTAACAAAGAACCGATAAACCCTCTTTGTCTTTATCCGAGCGGCAACCTGAGACACTCTCTCCCGTCCCTCCCCCATCCCGGGAAAAGGTCGATATTTTCGGGGGCGGGTATGTCTCAGCAGCTGTAGGAAAAATTCCTCCCTGGCCCCCAATTTTGGCTGTTCAGATGAACTGATGAACTCCTTCCTTCGGCTTTTCAGACTGACATTTTTAGGAGTCAAGCATTGAACACTAGGAGTTATTTACCTGCGCTCTTCTTTAAACTATGCTTGTTTAGATATGTGAAAGGAGACCGAAATAATGGTAAAAAAAGTCTTTTTTAGACAACCCTAGTTTGGGGAGGGGAGAGGGAACATTTTAATCTTTTTTCCCCACCCCATGAGGAATCACTCCAAATCTGTCTTTCAGTAAAGCAGTTGAGCTAACTTCCAAAATTCGGTGTAAAAAGGGAGCTGGTATATTCAGTCCAAAGTGGGATAAGTCATCTTATTGAGTTTGGGATGGAGTGAGGGATTCTGCCCCAAAATGTTGCTCTGAGGTCACTCCTACTCTTTTTAAACCCAGGAAATGTGGATCTGTGCAGGAGAGTGCCTCTGAGTATGTGCAAAGTAGCTTTTCTTTCCTGGTAGATGATGCAATCAATCTATCAACTAATGATGGAATTAAAAATACTTTCCCCCTCCTTCTCTGTCATTGCAATATGTTAGATAGTAATTTCTCTTTGGGATGTGGGGGGGGGAGATAACGGGTTGGAGGCACAGACAGACGGACCGTTCACCTCTTTTTGATAAAGCACCTGGCACATAGATTGTGAAACCACAGTCCAAAGCTGCAGAGGGAAGAGGGCAATCTGCCAATGAGGGAGCACAACTTGCACACATCTTTTGTTTTAAAAACTTTTCAACTTATTATTCTGTAATTTTTGACTCTAAAGAACTTTTTGTTCTTTGAATTTCAAGAGACTCTGATTTGAAGTTTCTAGTTGTTGTTAAGCATATCAAAATCTGTATCTAAACTCTGTCACATTTCACACTATAGTATTGCTGCACAATTCCTGCTAAAAGAAAGTGGCATAATGAGGATGCAGTAAGATATTATTAGATTTTGGTTTAATAGTGATATGGGATGTCATGTGTCAGATGGTGACGGACATTTTATTCACTTATTTACATTACTGGGGTAAGGCTACACAGAGGAAAGTTGGTTGCTTCTTTTGCTGAGTGGGAGCAAACGAGGCTGGCCCTGATCAGCCTTTGCCTTGAGACATAGATTTCTTTGAAGGACAGTGCCAAGCCCACAATAAGCCACCAGATATCTTGGCTGCAATACTGTAATGCCATCAAAACAGAATGTGGCAGATCCCATTCAGTGGAAGCATCAGGAGATTCCCCCCTCCCAAACCAGTGGTGGGATTCAAATAATGTAGCAATCGGTTCTCTGCCCTAATGATTTCTTCCAACAACCAATTCACCAAAGTGCTCAGAAAGTTAACCTGTTCTCCTGAAGTGGTGCAAACAGGCTGAATCCCAACACTGCCCCAAACAATATAATTTCAGAAGGGGCAATAGATTTAATTTACAAGGAAGTAGTTGGGCTGGACTTACTAGTTTATGGATGGAGCATTGAAAGATTGGGTTCTGCTTTTTTGTTAAAAAAAAAGTTGATTGATAGAAAGATCCTCCCTCCTTCTCACTTTCACTTTTATTTTTTATTTATTTATACCCTGTGTTTATTATTTTTACAAATAACTCAAGATGGCAAACATATCCAAAACATCTCCCTCCTCCTAGTTTCCCCATATTAACAACTCTATAAGTAAGGCAGACTGGCATAAGAGAGAGAGAGAGTAACCAATCCAAAGTCACCCTCCTGGCTTTCATGCTAATGCAGGACTTGAACTCATGATCTCCTACTTTCTAGCCTGATGCCTTAAACACCAGACCATACTGGCATTCTCTCAAGTACTTCCATCTTGATATTAGTATCAAATATTGGCAGGAATGGATAAGTGGAGAAACAAGCAGGGATTCAGCCAGTTTGCATCACTTCGGGAGAACCAGTTGTTAACTTTCTGAGCAGTTTGATGAACTGGTTGTTAGAAGAAATTATAGGGTAGGGAACAGGTTGTTAAATCATTTGAATCCCACCACTGGGAAACAAGGTCTATCAATGGAAACCACATGTTCATGAAATCCTTCCATCCCTCAAGAAAAATGATTTGCACCTGTTTTCCTGTCCTTGGTGGGACAAGTAAAGATGCATATAATCTACTGATCAGGAATTGCCATCCATATAGAACATCAGTCCATGAAAATCTGAACCCTTTTTTTCTGATTCCAGATTGTCTAACCATTGCATGATTCTAGCTTTCAGGAAAAAATTAACTAATGGAACTTCCCAGAAATGTTGTGTGTAGTTAAAAGGCTGATTATGCATTCCAAAACCTCGGACCTCACTAACAAATACTTGGTACGTGAATTAAAGGTAGGAAATGGTACATGATACATGTTATAAAGGATCCTTGGCATGAAGCTGCTTTCTCTTCCACTACAGTATCAATAAACCCCAGTGTATTTATTTATACATAATTACATCCAAGCAATTCCTATCGGACACTGTTTCCTGTGTCAGCCTCAGTCTTTCAATCCATGATTCAGTACATTATTATTTCTTAGAAAAATATTTTTAATGATGATAAGTGCACTAAACTTCTTTTTCCTTTTAGTCTAAATGAAAATAAGAATTATAAAACTCAATGGAACTCTTAAATGTATTTATGCTTGCTTGATTAGATTATACAATGCTGGCAAGTTCTTTTATAATTTTGATGATCCAAGTTTAAATACCAGTGAATTATTTGGGCTACCCATATTTTCTATCTTTATGTTTAGGGATTATCTTTCTGAAAATGAAAACTAAACTTTTAAATTACTGTCCACAGTATGAAGATTACAGTTTACACTACAATTATTAGAATGGTTCATTAGAACAGTGTCATTAGAATTTAGACCTTCAATCTCTTAATAATATGTTGGTCCTTATTTTAGGCCAACATATTTGGGTTACAAATCTGGATCATATTCCTTGCATACCATCTAGTGGTGATCCAGATTTCTGTAGTCCAGATATAATAGACCTACTTTAAGATGTCTTTAGTAACTAGAGTAAACCCTTTATCATAACAGCACTTCTGGAATCAGCATGCTCTGTTTGAATTGTTTCCAGTTTTTCTTTTTCTCACACTATGTTTTCTAGATTTTATTTTCCAGGCAGTCCAGCAACTGTATTTCCCCCTTTTCTCCTGAAAATATATATCCAAAGTGATAAATTATTGACATCAATTAGTTTATTGTACTTGAACACAACCCCAAGAAAATGCTTATATGGAAAGGCTTGGTTAGATCAATGTATATGAAGTTTCATTAACTGAAACAATTTACCAAGACTCTATCCTTAAAAATGATCCGGAGAATTATACCTCCACTAAATAAGTAAACTTCTTATTCCATAAGTGGTATAAGAAGTAACATATCCAGGACATACAGAGTCTTTGCAGGGGGGAAAAGTGAAGTATAAATCAATAGCACCTCGCCTATATGCAAAGCTAATTTTTATTCACATTCATTAGCAGTAACACAGTCTGTATTTCTCTGTATTTCATGCAACATGAGGAATTATTAGGCAATCCCTGACATCAAAGACTGGTTTTACACTAAAACTAAGCTAAATTTAAAAAAAATAAACCATAGGTATAAAAATGAAAGGATTGAAATTACGTCACATGAAAGTTCTGCCTCATTATTCTAGATAAATTTGTGTGGGGTGTAGTAAATAAACTTAATTTTACATGCTCTATAAATGGTCTTCTTTTCTTATTTTATACCCATGCATTCCTAGTTTTGGACATCGGTTTAAATTAAGTGTAGTTTAGTGTCTTTTCTCTCCCTTCCTTTCAACCTGCTTTGCCTAGGTAGAAAGATGGGAATAGAAAAGAAAGGTGTAGTAATCATGCATGGTTTAAAAGAAACAACTAAAATGCCATATTGTGGTTAGAGGATTTTCACTTAAGAGGATTCTGATGGTGTGGATTGGGCTGCGGTGTGAGGGGAGGATTTAAATGCTTTCAAAAAGATCAATGAAAACTAATTCAGCATTTTATTATGGAGACTAACTTGGAAATGCTTCTCTCAGCAAAGGTATCTGGATATCCTCACTCCTACCACCAAATCCTGAATTTTATCATAATCCATCTCTTTGTTCTTCACTAAACCCCAATAATCTGGTGCAAATAGGTGAAAAAGAGGTATTGTAATTAAATTTTGTAGAAAAGCATGCACGTCATGGTAACATACCTAGAACTGGTCACAGATGTTTGGTCAAAAATGTACTGCACAATTAGGGAAATTCAGAGGAACCCAGATTCCTATCAAATAAGAAAATGAGAGCAAATATGTAAGCTGACATTGTCAGTGACTCTGTCTCAGTTCAACTTGGTTATTATGGAAAGGTAGGGGAGGGGGTCTTGAGTTGCCAAACAAAAGCCAGAATATTAATTTTTTTTAAAGTGCAAAGAGAGTCTCATAGCTTGGTCAGTTCCTAAATGCACTTTGAAAGGTTATTGTGTGCCTTCTTGCCTTATGGTGCAAGAAAAGTTGCGTATGTACTCAAATATACTCACTTTATATATTTTCATATGACTCTTGCATTTGAAAATGGGGTCAGACAAGTATGGGACTAAAAGCTCAGACGGCGATCTAAGCAAATATCTTTTCATGGTTAGGAACACAGAAATCAATAATGAAGAGTAATGCTGGTAAGTATAAAATATTTGCCATCATACTTCTACAGTGAGAGCTTCTTGGTTATATAAGGTTAGTCCTAAACTTTGGAACTAAGCCAGGAATCCTGTATTCTGTTTAGATTATGAAAAGGTTAATGTTTAATGAATTAGAGTAAAGGTAGAATAAGACTCTTCATTCCTATATCCAACTTATTCATTTTGGTTAAAGCAAAACATGATGGGATGGTTAAATTGTTTAAACCGACTCTTCACATGCACTGTAATTGGGAAGCTTTTTCAAGGATCAGGCATGGCTGCTGCATATTGAGAGATTAATATTCGTTTCACAGAGTCTGTGAAATTCATTCATCCTGAGGCTCAATTGCTTAGGATTTTCAATTCACAAATTTCATTCCCTCCGACGTGAATGGCTGTTGTTGGATTATCTCCCATCACAGAAATGCCGTGTCCTAATGACCTAACAAGTGTTATGCTGGTATCTAAATACATATGACTCCTGTTTTTGGCAAGCTCCCTCTGTCTCAGTTTGTCCATTAAAACCACAGGGATCTTAAAAAGAGATGCAAAGTAAATAAATACAATACTGGATCTGAGTTATCAAAGTTGGAAAAACAAATAAAAAAACAAAAACATCCAGATTCCACAAAGCTCTTCATCACACAGAATGGAAAGATTTCAGAACCATAGAAGTATAAGCATGGAGAAGGGAGCTATTGCTCACGCATTTGACCAAAGATTTTGCATTTCGCGACAAAACATCATCCATTCTGCCCTCTGATGCCATTGCTGAAGCTTAGCAGATCAAGTCTTCTAGTGGGGAGATTATCTGAAAAGGGTAATAACTCAGCATTAGGGTATTTACTTCCATGCAAAATGTTCCTGGTTCAAACCATGGTCTTTCCAGATATATTTGGAAAAGATTGTGTTCTAAAACACTGAAATTGCTATAAATGTGTGCAAACATGATTATCTCACTTGTGCATAATTATTACTTGGCTAGGTTCTGCATAATATTTCTCAATCTCAGCAACTTTGAGAAGTGCAGACCTCAATTCCCAGAATTCACCAACTATTCTTTCCTGGCTGAGGAATTTTGGTGGTTGAAGCTCACACATCTTAATGAGGTTGAGAAACACTGGTGTTGAATTTGTGATCATCGAGAAACCTTCTGCAGAAGTTTCCTACTCTCATCATGCTCCACTCCTTTTATACATGTATATTATGTCACACTGCATGTACACAATGACAGAGTTTCTGTTGCAGGGCTGCTTTTGACATTCTGTCTTCTTTTACCCTGCTGAGGTCACCGTTTTCACATGTATTATTGCTAAATCAGATATCTAAAGTTCTATCTTTTCATGAAATAATGAATATCAGTATGATATAGACCAGGGATGTCACACTCAAGGGCCTGGGGCCAGATCTGGCCCACGGAGTGTTTAGATCTGGCCTGCAGGGCCACCCTGGAAACAGCAGCCTGTGGTGCCTCTGCCAGCAAAAACGGAGCTCCTGAGATCCATTTTCACTTGCAGAGGGTTGCAGGATGCTGTTGCAGCCAAAAACGGAGCTCATGAGAGCCATGATTGGCCCTCCCAAGCTTCATTTTACTGACAGAGGGTCGCAGGAAGCCATCACAGCCAAAAATGGAGCTCAGGAGCCTGGTTTCGCTGGCAGAGCTCTCGTGCCCCTGACTGTCAAGCTGGCCTTTGGACCTCTGCCCCCTAGCCCCCCAAGGTCAAACACAACCCTGACGCGGCCCTCAACAAAATCAAGTTTGACACATATAGAAAGTTTCCTCTAATCAAGTTAGTTGATCTAGTTTTTTTTTCATTTTCTCAAACATTACACCCTGTATGCCAAACATTATTGGTCTCTGTGTTCTATATAGAAAATTTATTTATTTATTTATTTATTTATTTATTTATTTATCTATCTATCTATCTATCTATCTATCTATCTATCTATCTATCTATCTATTTATTTATTTATTTATTTATTTATTTATTTGTCTTGTATGCCGCCCACTCCCGGAGGACTCCGGGCAGCTCACAAAAGACAAGGAAAAGGGGGGAAACGAGACAAAGACAACATATTAAAAACAAAACCAACATTGACAATTTCCGTGGAGGTAAATGCTTCTCAGGCCCCCCCGCCAAGCCTGCTGGAACAGCCAGGACTTGGTGGCTTTGCGGAAGGCCAGGAGGGTAGTAAGGGTCCGGATCTCAACAGGGAGGCATAGACCTAAGGCCAACTAAAATGAAGATATTTCACTTATAAATTCATCCATCCTATCTCTCATCCTCATTCTTCCATTCAATATTCACCAATAGATAAACTCTAAGAAGTTTTCTGTGCTTTCCTTTGATACAAGATTATCAAATATAAAGGGAAAAACTTGCGCCTTAACAACGTACAAGTCTATTACCAATTCTACAAATCCGAAGCATAAAACAGTATTTTAGTGTGTGGGAATTATTGTTTTTAGGGCTGGCAGTGATATCTCATCCCTGAGAGGAAGCTGAATACAGTTTCTTATTTGCTATCCTACTTCATTATTACAGCTGAAAATGCAAACTGAACAAAGAATTAGAACTTGAACAGACTCGTCATGGTAAAATAATTTTTGATTGTTCCCAAATAATATTTCCCAGACC
This sequence comes from Thamnophis elegans, assembly GCF_009769535.1. Lineage (NCBI taxonomy): Eukaryota > Metazoa > Chordata > Lepidosauria > Squamata > Natricidae > Thamnophis > Thamnophis elegans. The sequence continues at coordinate 99,812,562 of NC_045558.1, forward strand.
ACTGGGAGAACTCCAGTAGTTAGTTATTCAGCCTGAAAGTTCATTGGGGTTCTCTTGAATGCAGAGCTTATTGGCTGCAGTTCTTGTACTTACACAGGAAGCCAGTCTTTCAGTGTGGAGAGAGAGCGAAAGAGCGAGAGAATGGAAGCATAGTGTTCAGGACCATGGAGAGTGCATATTTTAATACGCAACCATTTAAGCATCCCCCTAATCCTGCAGTATGGAAGCCAAATACTAGACTTAGCTACAGATGCAAACTATGTTTTGACAGACACACAGATACACTTTGCCCCTCCCAAGTTAATCCAAGCCCTGACCTGAAGTGACCTCGAGTAAAAATCCAACTGGGTTAGCATAGAATGGGGAGGGAAACCTTTTTGCCCAATGCAGAAGAAAAAAATCACACATCTGAGTTCTGCTCAATTGGGCAGTTCTGCCCATCATTTCAAATAGATCTCTAATCCATTATGGAGGGATGGGGGTGTGCAAAGGCTGAAAATGTGTGTGGAATACACCCTGGCCTTCTTATGAGTGTTCCTTGCCCGCAATTATGAGACTAGCATAGGAGACAGAATACAGGGCTGGATTTTGGTCTTACTTTAGAATTAAAGTAGGACTAGTATAATGGTGGTAGAACAGATCTTTCTATATCGGCATTGCTAACCATTAGAGTGAAATGTGTCTATTCTTGGCTTCTGAAACATTCTCTTTGTCAATCTACAAGATTTTAGTAATGTAATGTGCCTCTGAATTTGGAGCTGTGATTTATTACTATATACTAAATACTAAAATAGTATTTTAAAGACTTTTTGCAGTGATTTCTGTATTCAAAACTTTATTTCCACCAACCATCCTGCAGGCCATGCTGGGTGAAAATATTAAAAAAAGTCATCAGCTTTCCATTCCCACTTCTGAGGTTTCTTGATATTTTGAATTTGGCAAACCTAGAAGCAATTGCATTTTTATCCATAGTGCAAGAGAGTTTTACACATAATCCAGGGGAGAGTTAATCACATTGACTTCTACAATTTATTAATGAAGCTTTCAATGTACTGATAATCAAGATAGGGCTTTGGGCCCTAATCAGTAGAATGAGCAGGTAGGGTTATAAATGTAGTGGGCTGGTTTACTAATTTTTGAAATAAAAAAACCACACCCAGTTTCATCTTAGGAAGGCCCTTCTCCCAATAACACCATGAATTCCGGAACCTAACACAATTTAACACCACTACAGCATGATTCCAACAAGGTTGCAATGCTCTTACCAGGGGCATAAAAAATTAGATAACTGTTGCCAACATGCACCATGACTTTTTTTTCTTTAGTCCTCCATGAATGTGACTCTTTCTTTGCATTGTAACTTACTGTGACTGCATAGCATTTTTTAAATAATACAAATCTGCTGAGACACACACGTTTCCCTAAATAAGTACAGTATATGTGCTGACTTTCAAGGGTTTGCTTGAATGTTTGAACATTCAACCTGCATCTCAGCATTGTGTTTGAAAGTAGGATGGGATAGGGATAGGAGAGAGAAAAAAGACAGGAAAGCCTCACGCACAAATCTTCCCCTTGACTTTGGATGCATATATCCACATGCAAACCAATTCATTTATTATCCCAATTTTTCTTCAAGTGCCTGACAGGGATCAAGTGTGGGTGCATCTCCTCTTATGGCCAGAAGGGACAAGTTCCAGTATGTGATCCTAGCAATCCCTAAATTTTTCAGAAGCAAACTGTACAGTTAGCCATGACATTCAAAGACACTTACATCAGGGCAGGCCTGGGAGGATGTATCCTTTGAGCTGTGTGTGTGTGTGTGTGTGTGTGTGTGTGTTTGTGTGTGTGTAAGCACATTTCCTGGGTGTAGATAGGAAGTCACCCTGAAAATAAGAAACAGTCTTTTATGAGGATCCCAGAGAATGATGATCCCTTCTGAAATTGCTATTTCCCCAGAAGGAGAGAATTGTCATAGTTATAGATAGATTCCATATTTGATTATCTATCTCCATGCCACTGGGCTGCCATTAATATCATTAAACAGTGCCCTGTTTCACTTTGGTAGAGAAACATGTCTGTTAAACTATCAAAGCATATTATAGCATGCAAGCTGAAATGTACAAGAGTAATAACACCAGTTTCTATCAAGGCCAGTGGCCTTTGCAATAAGTTAAAGCTTTCCCTTGGAGAGAAATTGCACTGGGTGTTGTCTCTGTTCTGGTGACATCACACACCCAAACTCTCGACAATCTTTCCCCGTGGTTCCTTTCTTTGTTAAGGAAGGCTGTCAAGATCAGAAGCCCTGAACTGATGGACTCTAGTTTGACAGGCAAAATAACAAAATGTGCTAGACATGACCGCATCTCTATATGCCAAGAGAGGTTTTTCTGTAAAGGCATACAGTGTATAATCTTTATATATTCTGAAGTACTTTGTCAGAGCTAATTTCTATACTATGGCTCCTACAGGCTCCTACATTCTAAACATCTTGGAATAGCAACCTTGTTAATTTCCACAATGTCTTGTTAAAGTGTGACTTTTAGGAAATATCATCTGTCCATCACTGATTATAGTGCCATTTTTCATACAACAGCTATGCCTGACATAGGCAATGTTCTGTGTATTAGTGCAGAGCCTTAACATCATCAAGTAGCAGAGAGACAAAATGTCCAATGTAAACAAAAGAGATTTAGTCAGCTTTCAAAAGCTCTCTAGAGACCAGCAAGCACAGAGGAGATTCTCTAGGCTGGGAGTGCCACTAAGCAGGTGACACCACAAAAACAGGAACCTGAATTCTAATTCTGTGAGAAAGAAAGAAATAGCAGCTGAGACTTTATCCTTCATTCTGGCCTTAAAAATGCAGAACGCAGAATGTTGAAAAAGTTTCTCTAATGAAATGTGGGAAGATGTTGCCACATTATTCATGTAGGTTTCTGATATAGAATTGCAGTGAGTTTCAATACTTGGCAAATATTATTTGGACTGTGTTCTCATTGTATTATCTAGGGGGAACGGAGCTCTGCATCTTTTTAGAAGAACGAAGGTGGGATGAGAACCTGACCTTGTGTGTTGGGGGGAAAAGGGTTCTTTAATTATATGCTTGTCAAGGTAGGGCACAATTAAAAATATCAAGGTCATCTGCAGGAGGACAAAAAGTCACAATCCTACTCCAACACAACTGAAGCCTTGCCCCCACATTTTTTTATATATGTGATGCTTATTTTTTTAAAAGGGATAAAGCTTTAGTGGTCACCCTCTTGATTTCTGTGCCTCTTTCCCATGAAAACCTTTGGCAAAGTTCATTAATTTGCGCTCAGAGATATTTTTCTTCTTTACATACTTTAATGAAATATCTGGTTGGAAGCAGTTCTTAAGATAGCCTTTTCCAATATTGTGACCTCCAGGGTAAGCATTAAGAAAGTTGACTGCATCTGGAGAACACCAGCTCTGGAAGGAGTACCGTAAGTCATTTGGTTCAGTGAACATGGCACACATATATGTCTTTCATCTTCTCTCGTCACACAAATTTTGTAGCTTTTGAAATAATAGCATCAAAAATGACATATTTATGATGAAATGTGAAGTCTTTTTCTAGCCAACAGATGGCAGTGGGGTTGGGCAATGGTGTTCCTTAGGTTTCTTTCCATTGGAAGAAAGCATTCCATGAAACAATTTAGAATCGAAATCCCTACTAACACTTGATCTTTCAACTATTTGCAAGTTGACTTATCGGTATTAATTTAGGGCCAAGTTGTTTCTTCTATATCTTCCACAGATAGCAACTTCCTTCTGGCCAACGCGCAAGTACACCGTGGCTTCCCCATTGTGTATTGCTCCGATGGATTCTGTGACCTCACTGGTTTTGCCCGAACAGAAGTCATGCAGAAAAACTGCAGCTGCCGCTTCCTCTGTGGCAGTGAGACCAATGAAGCAGTTCTGCAACGCATTGAAAAAGTGTTGGAAGGAAAGCAGGAATACCAGACAGAAGTCTGCTTCTACAAGAAGAGTGGTGAGTTTTGGAAAGCCCTTTCGGGTAGCTCTCCTGTCTTTCACAATGTGACTCCAGAGGATATGACAACAGTAGGTTTCAGGATGGAACTTGAGGACATCAGGTCAAAGTTTTTTATCTGATAAATCCTACACATTTGCCATGAATTGCAAGGATGCAGAATTCCTTATGTCCTATATGTAAAATAAGAACCCAGTACATTGTTCTGTATAAATTTTGCAACTGCAGAAACAGTTAATGGTTACCTAAGTCAGGATCCTCAAAATATTAGCCTTCATATTTTAAAGGGAAAGTTTTTAGTCCGTAAGTCTGCCTTACAGTCCATATACTGTTTTTGCTGGTAACTTGCCAGAAATATTAATATAACAACAAGAACAACAATAAGAACAACAACAAATCCAGTCTGAACATCTGTACAAAGAACAACAACAACAATATAATTGTAGAACTATTGAATGGGAAGGAGGATGGATAGGGAAATGGTTTGTAAACATTGAAGGGCAGAGCAATTTAAAGATGGCTTGCCATAAAAGATGGCTTGTCAAGGAAACTACAGTGCATCCAAAGCAGAACATAGACTGCCAAAATTTGAGGTAGAGATAAGGTTTCCAGATATTTTTTTTTGTCTTCCTTTTTTTGGGAGGGGTGGATTTCTGAATTTAATTCCCTCCCCTTCCCACCAAAGCTGCATTAGATCATAAGCCTAAAGTAGATTTGCTTTCAGGAGCTCCATAACCATAACCATTTCTGGAAAATCCCATTAAAGGGCAACTCCCTGACTAATGCTGATGGGAGCTTCCATGTGTGAGTCTGGGAATGCAAGCCAGAAGACAAATCCCTGGTGATGAAGCTCCTCTCTACTGGTATTGGGAGGCTTCTGTAGAACCTAAATCCTTTTAGATGACAGAATTGGAGAGATGCTCTATAAGTGGATTATTTAAATTGAAGAATACACAGTGTCCTGGAGTATAATAGGGCAATGCAGGATGCACAATTAATTGGTTTTCCCCACAACTGTAGGAAGCAAAGTATTACCAGTGGAATGCCAAAACAGTGTTCCAATGTAAACTCAGGATGCCCATATTTTTTAGAGGCAATTTGAGATGATGGGTTTTGTGGCTTCTTAAATGACAAAGCCACTAAGCAGCTTGAGCTTTGCAAACCTCTGAAATGAATTCTCCGTGTGGCTGTTCTTAATCCATCCTGGTGCCAAAAGCAATGATTATTTCACCTCTGTACTATATTTGGAGTTGAAGGATATATGCAAGATCAGCAGGATGCCCCCCTCCAGATGTTTTAACTACAGCTTCCATAATCCATCCATGTCAGTAAAGTGTTGGCTGGGTTTAAAAGGAATTACAGTCCAAAAAACATCTGGAAAGGCAGACAGAGATTCAGTTTTATTGGCAGCCATTCTTTTGTAATCTATATTTTATGAGGTCATCAAATGCCTATAAAAAAGACAGCTGAAAGGTTGATTCTCACTAGATTTCTAAGTAGCTACAAGTTTCCAGACACCTAAAACTCCCCCCCTCACACACACACTAATACAAAGTAAAGAAAAGGAAAAAATAAAGCTAAAAATCCAACAAAGGAAAATAGAAAAATAGAAAAAAGAAAGAAAAAAGAATCAGAGAAATAGTTTCCAATTTTCAGCAGTTGTAAGTAGAATTATAAATTTATTCTCTTCGACAACATATATCTCTTTTTCTATAATTCATTCTGACTAATTATCAATGCCATAAATTATAAGTTCATTTTTATCCAAAATGTTAGCAATAACATTTTATGCAATAGGTTAAACTTTTTCCAATTAGCAATAAACATATAGTATTGTCTTTTCTCTGTTCAAAGAAGTCAATTTAACCAGCAAGTTCCATCATCTTTACCAACCAAATCTTCCATTGTGCTTAAAGTTGAATCTTTTTATCTTTGTGCATAAAATAATCAAGCTGCAGTTATCATGTACAACAGCAAAATTCTTTGACTTTTTTTCCAAAATTTACGATTTTTCTATCAATCCCAAAAGGAAAACCTCTGGTTTCAATTGTATAAAATCCTCTCAATCCAAAATTTTCTAGCTTTTTTGTCTATCAAACATGAAAAATGTCTCTTCTTTTCCAACACATTTCCAACATAAATTTGAAATGCTTTTATACATTCTAGACAATTTCACTGTCACCAGTGGTACATCATTTTATGTAAGCTTTCTTTAAGATAACACAGTGTATTTGTATATTATAACCAAACATTGTAGCCCACTTTATTATATATTCTTCCACTTGTTCTTCTGTTTCAAATTTTAGCAATTACATATTCATCATATTTACACTATTCTATTTCAAACAGTCTTACAGTGTTCAAGTCTATGAATTCTTTCATCTACTTTAACTCTTTTTAATAATTGTAAATAACTGAGCCATATACCTCTATATACCTCTACCACCAGCTCTTCTCATGCACCTATGTTTTAACCTTCCTTTTAAAAAATCATTAATAAAAATGACATACATATAGATGTTTTAAAAAGACATGACCATTGTCCTAATACAGGAATAAAATGAAAATGATTTATCATTATCGTTGTTGTTATGTCTGTTTATCTATTGGATTAACTTTCCAGTGTTTGAAATAAGATCAAGTTGCAACTACAATATTTTTTTTAATTTTGGAAAAATATATGAATACGGATGCCCATCTTATATACGAAAGATAGCTCTGAATGATCCCAATTCAAAGCAATCTTTAGTATATAAGATGGGCATTCATATCATCATATAAGTTCACAAAACAAAAACAAATTAGAAACAACCCAGCATGTGGAAGAAAAGTTAAGGTCCTATTACTGTAGTGCAATTTCACAAACAAATTTGTATTGGATTCCCTTAACCTCCTGGCTTTACTGCCTGAAGCAACAGTCAAATCTTAATTGCTTCCTGGAAGTCAAAGAGGATTCAGGTTTCTGAATTGAGGGAGAATTCCTGTTCTATAGGGCAGGCACCGTAACAGAGAAGGCATGCTTCCTCAACCCTGCAAGATGATACAATTGGTCAGAGGAGACGTGGAGCAGCCCATCCTGTCAGAGTTGGTGGACTGTACAAAACCCTTAAAGACCTTGTGTGAGATAAGTTTTTTTTCCTTTCCCTCTTTGGTTTAGGAACAGCCTTTTGGTGCCTGCTGGACATTGTCCCTATCAAGAATGAGAAAAGTGAAGTGGTCCTTTTCCTCTTCTCCTTCAAAGATATTAGCAAGAATCGTGGGAAGAATCATCTCAATGAAAAAAAGGAAGGTAAGGATGTTTGGAGACAAAACAACAATCTTAAGGAGAGGGGACTGAATTAATATGCAATGAAATAATCAGCCTTTTTTCAGTTCATGTAACCTTTGCAAACCTTTGCTAGTAAATCCTTTAATTTGATTTCCCTGTTATTTTGCAGCTAAAGAAAAAGGCATGAAACTGCTGTCAAGTGCTTCATTAAAATACACATTTCTAAAAATGTTCTCAAAGACTGTAATTCTTAAGTGTTCTGAACTATGTGCATCTCACCAGTGAAAGCAATAGTGAAAATTCTAGATTCAAACTATATTTTTGATTGGCTAATCAGAAGAACAATTTGGAAGGCTAGGTTAACTGGTTTTTTTAAAACTGAAACTCCATTAGAATATGCCAGCCAAGGAAATGTTTGATTAGATTAAATCAAAGAAGTCCCTATATCAGAGGAAGATGTAAAGCCATCAGTAATCAGCATACAGGCCCTTAACAACAAGAGTGCATTAACCAAAATAGTTTCAAGGAAGATACCTATTTTCAATAGTACATTGTGTTTAATAGACATACATACAGCTGTCACATTTATTTTATTTTTGCATTTAGAATTCCACTAGGAAAAACATAGTAATTAGCTCATATGTAACATGTATGTAATACATAAAATTAATGTTCCTTCTCAAATTTATTGATGGAAATTCTCAGTGATAGGAAGAGCTGGCCAGGAGATACAAGACAGAGAGATAAAGTTCGGAAATCAGCATTTCAGAATGAGGTAGTAAGATCAATGGTACCTCTAATTGAAAAAGGAAGCAAGTTAGAATGGTTATGCTCTTCCTGTTTGATAATTGGTACCATGATTCTAGTCTTACTCTCTTTTTTTCCAGAAAAGCCTCAATGCAAGAAGACAAGGAGCTCTCATTTGTGGGTGGCCAGGAAACAAGGGCGAACTGCTTTGAACCATCTCACCAGGCAGTTCAACAAGAAGGAAAGGACAGAGATGAAGATAAACAGTGTAAAGTTATCACCTACTTTCTTACCCCTCATTTTTGGGCAAGGGAAAAGTTAGGGCTTCCTTGGTCCAAGCTTTTTCAACTAACCATGATGATAGTCATATAGTTTTTCCATTAGCACATTCAAAAATCATCTCTTTTTGTGGACTTTGTGGTTCATCTGTTTAGTGCCCAATGACACTAGGAAATTCTAGGATAGTGCAGTGTCTATGGAGCAATGAGTATCAAAAATCTGCAATAAGGCATGTTTGGCATTGCAACCCAAACCCCACCACTTTTCTGAATGCTCTGAATGTACAAAGGGGCAGGACTTTGATCACAACATAGCCCTTGCCATCTTGCAGATTTTGATGCCCATGAGAGTATAGCTTGCAGTCTCTATTATATGTTAGCACTATAGATCATCTGACACAGAGGATATTTTGATGGGGAGAGCAATTCTCTTTTAAGGCTTAACAGCTTTTAATGTAGGGCCATTCCCATACGATCTCTGAGCAAAAACTCAATCCCCCAAATAGATATGAATTGGGAGATATAAATTAGGGTAACCGCAAGGCCTGTGTGTGGTTAATAGCAGTTTGACTCACTTTTAAAAAGTGCTTTAACTTCTGCTAAAGCTCACCTTTTAGTTGCAACCGGTACAGGTAAAGCAATTCATTTTGAAGGGAAACAATCTTTGTCAGTATTAAAGGGAACTTCACAGGGGTTCCCCTTAAAAGGCAGTGCTGAAAAGTCATTTCATGGCACCAAAGCAAGATGGATTTTCCTAGCCAACTAGGATCACATGTTGTATAGAAGTGATGGACTGGTGTAGTCTTCTCAAGCCACACATCCTATAGATATGCTATATTATAACTCCCATAACACCCCTAAGTTAAATCACCTGCGATTTCAGTTGCAGTTGTCTGTGTTTGTATGTGTGTGCAGGCTGAAAGAGAAGAATAAGTGATATTTTGGTATAGTTGTACCCCATACCATATATTCCATGTTACATTGAGATGAAATAAAATAGCATGAGTTCAGCACTATTTGTTCCAGAGTCTTCTGCAAATTGCAAAGTCAACATTTTCAGCTTCCTTTCTACAGCTCTTCTTTCTTGTTTTCAGTGGAGCTTGTTTTGTAGAACGGAGGTCTTGTCCTAAACTGCATACAGATAAATGCTGTCTGGCAATGCAATTGAAGTGCAGCCAGATACATCTGGATGTTATGGGATAGATTCTGATAGCTGTTAGAAAACCATCCTGTGCACCTAACAACCCAGATTTTTGCTTTTCTCATTTCCTACTCAGAGGGCCTTGACAGCTGCTCTCTCCTGATCTAAGACCAGGGCAGATTAAAAGGCTTTGATCTATTTGAGGGAAGTGGTTGGATGTTGGGGAGGGAGGAGAGTTAGTTGAAGAACTGCCTAAGCAGCTGTGCAGGCCGGCTATCTATTCCAGCTACAAGCTGGGTAACTCCCTTCTCTGCCATGAGAAAATCTGTATTTACTTATACTAAGCTGATAATGGTGGCTAACCTTTGCTCCTGATCCTCATCCACAGTGAGGGCATATGCACATGTGTGCACATACTGAAGAGTTTTGGAAAAGAATTTTTACAAAGAAAGTGGCCCCCAAAGTATTATAGTGGCAGTAGAAAAAGTAGGAGAACAACATCCTGTTTCCTTCTGCTTTTCATAAATGTGGCATGTTTAGATGCTTGCTGTAATGTGAGATGATTGGTAGCTATACAAAAACAAAGTAGCCAGATATTATTATTATTATTATTATTATTATTATTATTATTATTATTATTATTAAAGTAACCTCTTGGTTTTCATGCCTTCCTTCCTTTTTCCCCATCCTTGTTTTCCTTCTCATCATAGATGAGTGATGGCCAGTAACCAGATCTTGATGAATAGCCCGTAAAATAACCTGCAATTATAATATTTCAAACTCATATAGCCAGCTACATTTTTTTTCCTTTTTAAATATTTATCACAAGAGACTGAGAAAGTAAGAGAAACAGATGGAAGGGACAAAATGTGTAAGAGAGAAAAATATTACATATGCAGTTTGAAATATTTAAATTTTCCAGAATGCTCTCAGGTTATCATTTCCTTAGTTTGTTTTGTAAGAAGGGAGTTCTCTGGTGCCTTAAGACACTTTATAATGTTTGACTTTATTTACATATATACAAGCTGAACAATGAAGAGACAGATAACATACTCTCGTTGTGTAAGAAATATACTGCCTCCACCAAATATCCTAGAGAGGAAGCAGCTAGATATACTTAGAAGGTTTAGATTTTCAGAGTAAAATGTTACTTGTAATTATCAACCTCTTTCTAGTCTTTTATTTCTTTATAGCAGATACTCACCCATCTCTTTCTAGCAAGGTATGGGCAAATATATTTCATTTTCTATAAATGGCTCCTTCAATTTAAAAAAGGAACTATGTTCTAAACATTCTGGACCATTCACCTGTGAGTTCCTTGAATAATAGAGGAAATTGGCATGTTAGGCTATTGTTAAGGAATCTTATGTATTTATATTAGTATTAATATTCCAAGTCTTAAGAAAAAATCAGATTCGTTGACAACAGTGCTTAAATTCAGGAGCTGGATCTTAATTCCTTTTTCAGTTCCCTTTAGAATTAAATGTAACTTTTTCGGTTGATTGCACAGAAAGTTAAACAGATCTGCTTTGATGTGGATTCTCAGTCATTATTTTTAATTGGGATGTCTAAATCAACTGCTTTGAATGTCTTATTTTTGAAACAAGACAATAGAGTGCAGTGTATTCTTAACACTTTTTAAACATCTTCTGCAATGTTGCTTATAAAGAGCACCTGTTTATCGGAATAGCTTGGTTTGGGAGGTTTCATTCTCAAGGTCTTACTAACCAGCATGAAAGGCGTCACAAAGCACTCTTATAGATAAAATAGTAGCCAGGAGGAAAAACTATGTGATGTCCCCTTCCTTTGATGCCCTAAGCATATGGTTATTTTGCTAAATAGTTAATTCAGGACTAAAGTCTTGAGTCTTTTCTGTGGAAGTGAAGGGAGATAGTAGACCAGATAAGTTGGATTCCATCTGTCCTGAAACCTTTTTCCTCTGATCCAATGAGCTGTCATGTAACTGCTTGAGCAACAAGAGGTCACAGATGATTTAGCAAGATGTGTGTGTGTGTGTGCGTGTGTGTGTGTGTGTGTGTCCTTAAGTATTGGCATTATAAGTCTTGACATGTCCCGCCTAAATGAACCAAGGATGATGGACCCATTTCTGTTTTGTGTAACCAATACCAAAGTTAGAAAACTTGGCATGAATGTATCAGATTGTACATCTATTGTTTACCAATTAATAATGCAAAATGTAAAGTTTTCCAGTTTAACATTTTTATTAGCTTATAAGATAAAATACAAAAGTAAATAGGAAGACACAGTAGGAGGGGGAGAGTGAGAAGAAACGGGAAAAAGAAAAGAAGAAATATTGACTCATTGAAGCATCAAATCACAACGTTTTGTTTTTCCATAATAATATAAACTAGCCATTTCTATAAAAAAAAACATATCACTCTAATCAGTAAAATCCAAAATCAAAGTTTCATTTTTTTCCACTTCAAGCACAAAGTTCAGAAGCGGTCTCCATGTGGAAACAAAGGTACCTATATTCTTTCTTTTAACCCAATGGTCAATTTAGCCATTTCTGCCAACTCCATCAGCTTCTGTAGCCATTCGTCCATAGTGGGAATCGAAGTGTCCTTCCATTTTTGTGCGTATAATAGTCTTGCTACTGTCAACATATATCAAAGATCAAAGTTCCAAATTTTTTCTCTGACTTTTTCCATTAAACCCAAAAGAAAGGTTTCTGGTTTCATTTTTATTTTTGGTTTAAGAATTTTCTGTATAAAAAACTTACTCCAAAATTTCTTTGCTTTTTCACATGTCCACCTTAAATGGTAAAAAGTTCCTTCTTTACTTTTACACTTCCAACATTCATTTGAAATGTTTTTCTGGATAACTTATCTGGTGTTAAATACCAGCAATACATTATCTTATAAAAAATTTCTTTTTAATTATAGTTTAGGGTACATTTTAAACCTTTCATCCTCATATTTTCCCACTGTTCAAGCATCACATTATATCCAAAATTCCACTGAATCATGCAATGTTTTTCATGTTCCCTTTCCAAATTCAATTTCAATAACATTTAATAAATCTGCTCATCACTACCACACAGTAAGATTTCCAATTCATTTTTAGCAAAATCAAACCCACAATTCTTTATCTGATTTAAATCGTTCTTTCAGTTGTTGATATGTAAACCACTGGCAAAAATAATATTTACATGATGTATATAGTTTTCTTCAAGGCAGGCAATAGGGTGACACTCCATCACTCATACTTAAATGTTGATTTGGTGGAACAACCTGACTTTCTTAAGATAAAATTCCCATTGCTGGGCTTTCATGACTTATTTCTGAGAGCTGGTCTTTTTCATCCACCACTGAAGCACAGGCAAACACACATGGACTTGGGTTAAAGTCATAGCCAGTTGTTGGCTTATTTGAACAACAATGTCATCTGAGAGATGCATAGGAGGGGGAGGAGACTTCATGTGATTTGCTTAGATATATGTCTACCAGTTCTTCTAGGAGCATCTATATCATGCTCCTACTGGATGAAGACCTCAGGTGGCTCATCTAGATTCTGTTAGTTTATGAACCACCTAGGTTGCAGTAGAATTCAGCCACTACCACTCTTGTTTTGCACTTGTCCAATGTTGATGTTCCTTGTCTTACTCACTAATTCATCTAAGCCAGAAAGCATGTGCTGTCTCTGAGGCTGCACATCATAGACACCACATCCAGCACAGTTGGAATGCTCTGATCAGTGGACCATAGAAGAGAAAACTGCTCTAATTGTTTCATGCTATTGCCTGTTTGCCTGGAAAGTAAGAGAGTTTTTTTTTCCTAATTGCTATGGGGAAGTTGGAAGTGTATTTGCATGTATTTGCACATATGCATACTGTGAGTATATTTGCCTGTAAAAAAAAAGCATGTAGATGCAAAGTTGTGTGCAGGTGTGAGAACTGCTGTGCTTCAAACATAGATGTTGGCAGTGCTCAGAGCTGTACAAAGATTGCCAGTAAGATGTTAGTGTAACTTGTTTTGCTGAGGTTGTGTGTTCTCTCTGTTCATGCTCTTGTGCCCAGCTGACATTTAGCTTCAGGATGTCCTTAACAGATTAAATGAATTCTCATTTTAAAATCTTATGAAAAATCTACATCAGCAGAATTTTGGAGCTTATTCAGAATGCATATATTGTAGTGACCTATGTTCATCAAATGTAGTAATTTTTGAAAAACATCTCAGTGCTTGTTTGGACTCAATTTTTCCACTTCCATGGCTGTGATGGGAGGTACTAACTACTTGCTAATAGAAAAAATATGAAATAAATAGTTCCTTGTCCTATATGTTAGATCTATGAATTCAGAACAAGAATGAAGTGTCATTTCAGTTAGAGCTGCCTGGGATTTTTATCTATTTTTTTCCCTAGTAGTGACTTTTGTCAGTCTTTCAACAAGGTACCTGGTCATTAGCAATCAACACGGACTGCTAACCCAATTAGAATGAAAAATGAGGAAACAAGGAACTAATGTCAAGGGCTTTCCTGACATGCTCAAAATGTTTTCAATTTTGTTCTGGTGACACAGGGAACATTTTAATAATTTCAAGTTTCATTTTATCTTCTGAGTTGTGTGCATACTTAGTTTTTGAATTTTATTGTTTTTCACTTTAGCAGCTTTTACATGGAAGGAATTTACTATGTATAAATTAATAATATGACTCATGAATGTCCATATGTAATTGTAAGCCTATTGAGTTACAAATACTCAGGTCACAATAAAAGGAAGAGAGTTCTGAGATTTTGGAAGGAATCCTTCAAACGTGGTCTGATAGTTTTCATAGTAAATGCCATTTTTTTCTCTTTGAATACCATGTTAATAATAAAAGAGATGGTAACAAGACAAAGAAATAGATATATCTAAGACAAAAACTAAAATTACCATATTTTTCAGAGTGTGACACTTTTCCCCCCTAAAAGAGGGTGAAAATTTGGGTGCATCTTATACACTGAATGCAGCCCTACCCACCCTTGGCCTCTGCCTCCCAGCAATTTGCCTCTGCAGGCCCCATTTTCCGCCCATTCCACCCCTCGATGCCCAGAATGGGCAGAAAATGGCATGGAGGCAGAAAACAGGGGTTGCAGAGGCTGAAAATGGGATGCAGTGGCTAAAATGGGGCACGTGGAGGCTGTAATAGACTATGGCAATCCCTGCAGCCTGAAACAGCTGATTGTTGGGAGGCCAATCCAACCCACAATCAGCTGCTTGTGTTAATCAGGTTGTGCTGAAACGGAAATTGTAATGGGCTGTTTGCTGTTTGCTGCAAGGAGGCAAATTGCTGGGAGGCAAAGGCAGAGGCAGATTTTTCCCTCTTGTTTTCCTCCCCAAAAGCTAGGTGCTTCTTATATTTCAGAGCATCTTATACTCCAAAAAATGGCATTTCATTTAAATTATATTACATAAAATTCACAAAAGAAAATAGGATTGTATTCTATGCACCATATCACTTTGACTTTTTCATACAATAGAAATTATAGTTTGGTATGCTTCTGCAGGGACTCTGGCTGTTGTTCCAAGCTTTCTAAAAATTATGTTAAGGAATGCTGATGCTGAAGACTGAGGCTGAAGACTAGACATCTCCATTCTACAATGTGTGTAGGGAGTCCTTCTATTTTTTATCCTGTCCTTCTATTCCTCCTCTTCTCTCTCCTATTTTGCCTCTCACATAAAACCTTATCAAGCAGAGTTGGCCCCAGCCACTCCAGAGAATGACAGTATTACACAATGCCATTCCTGGGGCTATTTTTCAGCAGGGTTAGGGAAAAAAAATGCTGATTTCAGCCTAGTGCTTATTGTAAGACCGCCAGGAGGCTTCTCAGGAGCTGAGAAACTATGATGATGTTGGTATCTGAAATTGCATTTCCTCTCTTCTCCTCTTCAGGATGTCTTTGAAAACAAGCCCTCAGTGCCAGAGTACAAAGTGGCCTATGTACAGAAGTCGCGCTTCATCCTTCTTCACTACAGCATCTTTAAAGCCCTGTGGGATTGGCTCATCCTCCTGGCTACTTTCTATGTGGCAGTAACTGTTCCCTACAATGTCTGCTTCACTGACGCTGAAGACAGCTTGACAGCTGCCCGCAGCACCATCGTCAGTGACATTGTAGTCGAGATGCTTTTCATTGTTGGTAAGGCTGGGTTGGAGGAAAGTCAAATGTATATTTACAATGGTATGAAAAGGACACACCTGGGCAGACAATGTTCCTAGAGCAGAGATCAAATCATGTGGTTCTTGAACATTATTTAACCTCAACCACATTGAAATGTAGGGGTCAACTGCCAGAATTCTCAAAACCTGCTGGCTATGGGAATTCTGGACATTGAAGACTTAATTTTGCTTAATATTGCTGAGTTATAGAAACATTGTTCTACAATAAGGAACTATCAGCTCTCAGTAGTGGACCACAACAAGCTTTTTGAGGTATATCAAAGGCTACTTTTCAAAAGCAGATAGAGCCGGAATCTATTTTGGAAAGAGAATGTAAATGTTTGAATGGATGCCCTAAGCATTTAAGACAATTAAGTTGCCTCTAATTATGTTACCTATCAAAACCGAAGAATAAAAAAAGGTCCCAGATTTTTCATCCTCTGTATAAGTTTTTTTTTCCAGACACAAGATGGCTAAGACACTGAGCTTGTCGATCAGAAAGGTTGGCAGTAGAATTCCTAGTATAGGTCTCCTACATGAGCAGGGGGTTGAACTAAATGACCTTCAAGGTGCTTTCCAACTGTTACAGTCAAACTTCATTTTGAACCAAAGCCATACTTTTTGATCACCCTGCACCTTCAGTGTAGAATATAATAGAAAAAACCAAATTGGTAATTGAATAATTATTACCTTTTTAATAACAATAGTTAGATCATTAAATTATGCACTGTTCTCTGATCAGAACAATACTGTTATTAACACATGTTAAGTGTCTAGCTATTCACTTATTACAGCCTTGCACTGGCCCTAAACCTGCATTGTAATGGAATATATTATCAATTAAGGTGAATATTTGTAGCTCAGGGTTGAAATGAGGGATCCTTGGTGCTCTCTGAGCTTTCTTGTTTTCTCCCAGATGTTTCATTATCCTTAACTAGGTAACATCATCAGTGCTAGTAAGGCATGTTGTCTTATGTCAGTTTATTTTCTGGTGTCTTGTCTATCTGTGTGGGTGGGAGCAGATATTGAGATATTGTTTGGAGTCTTTTTCTCTAGCCATCTAAAGCCCTACAAAACATCTTAAGCAATCCAAAAGACCCAGCAACCCCAGGAAAAAAAAAACAGGAGGCATCTAAAATATAAGAATAGCAACAACCACTATGTAGGACAAACAGACAGAAGACTGACAGAATGCATCCATGAACACCAACTGGCAATCACAAGACATTCTTTAATTTCACAACATATAAACAGACTTAACCATAGTTTCAATTGGGAAAATGTGACAATCCTAGGCCAAATCCAAAAATGCCAGGGAATTTTGAGAAACCTGGCACTCTGACAAATCAGCCATTAATAGACACGTAGATATTAACAACATCTGCAGACTATGCAAAAGAGACAATCAGCCAACTGAAAAAAAAGAAAAAGCTCCTCTCCACCAGTAATCAGCATTCAGATCAGCATAGATTAACTCCAAGGTCAACGTCAGACCATCAATTAAGTAAGCAATATCTCAATACTTGCCCCAATCCACACAGACATGTCACAAGAATATAAACTGACACCAGACAGCAGTCCTTACTAGCACTGGTGATTTACCTAGTTAAGGATAATGAAATGTCTGCAAGAAAACAAGCTAGCTCAAAGAGCACCAAGGAATATATTATGTTTGACCATTGAATAATGCTTTCAAGTATTATCCCAAACAGCCAGGATTTCTCCATAGAATATATAGTAGGTATTGGACTTAGTGAGGTTTTTCTGATAGAGAATCTTCAGACTATCAAATTTCTCCATGTTTTCAGTATTCCCTATTGAATTGAATTCTAATATTCCAAAGATATATAGCTGTGATTCCTACAAACTGAAGCATAAACTCCAATTTCTACAGTTTATGAGTTTCCTACACCAAGCTGGGCAATATGGTAGAACATCCATTTGTTCCTGGGCAAAAATGCAACTGGTATAAAGAGCTACCCACAAAGCCCTTTGTGGTATGGAATCCTACTCAGCCCCGTGTACTCCTATCCTGCATATCAAATGTTCCTGTAAAACATGATGTCATGGAGAATTGGTATTGGCAAATGTGTAAGTGCCCCCTTTTCTTTTTTGACAGATATTGTTTTGAACTTTCGGACCACGTATGTTAGTGAATCAGGCCAGGTGGTTTATAATACACGTTCAATTTGCCTCCACTATGTGGCAACATGGTTCTTCGTGGACTTAATTGCAGCCTTGCCGTTTGACCTCCTCTATGCCTTCAATGTTCCAGTGGTGAGTGATGCTTTATCTTCTCCTGGCAATGAGAAAAAGCACTCCATAAGAAATGCCACAGCCAAATGGGGAATTTCCAGAAAGAGAAGCCCATTCAGAGGCACCGGCTTTTAAGCCACTCGCAGATGCTTTATAATAGTACAAGGTCAAAGATGTTATTTCTGTGAAGTGGCCTACACATGATAAGGTGCCAAGATAATGGTAAATGCCAATATCTTCTCTGCTTTCCTTAATACATAAAGGAGGGTGGATCAATATCTAGGAAGACTTTTTTAATGTTTTATATTTTTATTAAAGTTTGTTATGAGATAAAATGTAAATAATAAAATCAGGAAAGATAAAGAAGAAAGAAGAGAGGGGCAAAGAAAAAGAAAGAATGTCCAACTTTTTTCAGTGGAGTAAAATACAAAAAAAATGTTACAGCCTTAGCCTTTTGTTTTACATTTCTAACTATTTCAACCCATTTCTATAACAAAGTCAATCTAGTCATCATAACCTAAAATTAAAGTTTCATTTTTTTTCCAATTTCAAACACAAAGTCCAGAGGTGGTTTTTCACTAGGAACAAAATTAGGTGGATTCCTCTCTTTAATTTAAATAGTCAATTTTGGCATCTTCGCCAACTCCATCACCTTTACCATCCATTCTTTTAATGTTTGAATTAGTGTGTCTAATATCTAGTAAACCATGAGTAAAAAAATCCATTGAACATGTTAAAGGTTTCAACAGTAGTAAACACAGTGTACTTACAGACATTAATTGCAATGCTCTTGAAGAGCAGATCATGTTATTAGCTCTTACGACAGGGATAATCTTCAGCCAAACAGCTGCTCCCACTCAGGTGTTCCTTCAGTTTGCTTGCCATGTTTTTATTTTAGTGTGCTCCATTTCGTTCATTCTCCCCCTCCATCATTCAGCCCACTGCATTTCATACTCATTGGGCATATTCTCTCCTCACTAGATACGACAAGTTTCATATCCCCTTTAAAACAATTTTATTGTTTTAAATAAAACAATATTTTATTTATTTATTTATCTCTATGTTGACCGGTTTTACCACAACAACCCTTTTAGTATGATAATTTGTCCATGTCAAAATGAAGTTGAAAAATCAGTTCATCATTAGTTTATGTGACAGATAAATATATATTTTAAAGACTCAGATTTAAGGAGCGTGGCTAGCGTATGTGGAAGCAAGGTTCTGAGGGAGGCACGAACTTTATACATCAGCTTATTTTGCTATTAGAAGCAGCTGAAAAATCTATTGCCATTAAGACCAATTTAAAGCCTTACCACTGTCTCAAGGATTGGAGAAAAATGACCTAACCTGTCAACATCTTGCCAGAATTGAATTCTCTTAGCTAGGCATGATGCAGAAATGGCCTGCTGAAAATCCCTCACCTCTGCAGAGATGAGAGATTATAGTCTTCTCTCATTCCATAAGGTAAGACCTACCTGATGGAATAATGGCTGACAGGAAGTTTTATTTCACTGTTCCTTCAGTCACAGCTGACTATTTTGGGTTTTAACCGGAGGTGGGTTGCTCCCAGTTTGGCTGACCCAGTAGTGGAATTCAGGCCAGTTGCTGCAGAACTGGCAGCAACTCAGGCCTGCCACGTCCCCGAACCAGTTCCCTTGCCAATGTTGGGCTGCCGCCATTTTGGTTTTTAATGACTGCGCATGCACAGTTCACTGTAAATTGTGAACCAATAGTAAAACCAGCAGCAACCCACCCCTAGTTTTAACCTTGCTTTTTTGTAATTATATTTTAGGCTTGGTATAGATTTGGGCTCCTCCTTATCCTCCCATTTGATGTTTGAGTCCAGTGGCCTTTGGGACAGATTATTGTGAAAGAAAGTAAAATAAAATCTGTCACATGAAGCTATCCTACTGGAAACAGTAATTATAACTCTTGCAACAGGCTTCCATTTTAAATTTTAACTAGGCAGCCCTCTCTTTTCTAATACTAGTATCTGCTCTTTCTAAAGCCCTATCCACCTTATGTAATTTTGCTTCCAGAAGATATTGGAGCTGAGGCTTTTCATACTAATTCAGCACATTATCTGAACAGGAAGCAGACATACTTTGAACTGTGTACTTTATTTAGAAGAACAAGTACATAAGTGAACACAAGATGTAAACATGATTCTTGAAATGAGATTCAAGTGGTAATGAATGGGACACACCCACACACACTTTTCCAAAAAACTTCATTCTTCCTGCCGACCCATTTTATTTTGTTAAGGGACAATTATTGTTGCGTGCACATTAAACTAGTCAGCTTTTAGTTCAACATTCTTCTGCATAATTGAAGTCCTCTGAATTGTTCACATTTCCATCTTATTCACAAGTGCACTGTCTGGGTTACATAATGATTAGTACTTAGGAGAACAAATCACTGTCTGTATATTATATATAGTCATCTACATTCACTTGTTTCTATCAGGAAAATATAGTGAGTTTTAGGCACATATCCAAGAATTTCTTAGAGTGTTTTTTATATTTCTCAAGTACCAGTCAGCAAAGTAATGCAAAACTTTGTCTTCTTTAATAACACAGCTACACCATGATTGCAGCCTAAGTTTTATATATTCCTCAAAGCCTTGAAAAAAAATCAGAAAAGTTGAACATTTTGAAATTCAGCATTGAACTGACTAGTTGACTAGTTCAGTCTCTAGCTGAACATTAGAGCAGCTTTAGATACTGTTCTGATTCTAGATGAATTCCATTTAGACTCTTTTCTTCTGGCAAATCCCACATCTCACCTAGCTCTTTCACTTTGGATGCACCTTTCTTTCTTGCCTTTTATGTCTCTCTGGTACAACCCTTTGGTGGGCAGGTTGAAATATGCATGCCATCAAGACCAAGCACTTGAAGCCTTCAATACAGCCTCTTGGCTAATGAGGTTACTGGCCAACCTTACGACACAAGAGCGCAAAAGAGGATCAATAATGTCCAGTATCTTACTTTCCAATCAGAACTTGCCAGTTTTACTTTCTCTTTCTGATGACAGTGACCTGGCTTTAATGCAGTGGTACCATTTGTGCTACATCACTAAGAATTGCTGTGAGAGCCATGGTCCAGAAATAAAGTCATTTTTTCCCACCTACCCATTCCTGAGAAGAGCTTGGGCACATTGTAAAATGTAATTGGGTTGGAAACTGTAAAAAGTAGTGTTTGGATCCCACAAGTCCATGATTTCTTAGACAAGCAACATAAATTAAATATATAGTAGCTGAGTTTATACATCAACCCAAAATCACTACATTAATGTTTAATATTATGCATGAATGTGATCACCACTTAAGTTTTATGACCAGATGGAGTTTGGCTGAATGTTCCAGTGGCCTGCTGCTTTATGTCAATCTGTTTTTCCTCTTCCTATCTTTCCCAGACATACCTGGTACACCTGTTAAAGACTGTCCGTCTCCTGCGCCTGCTCCGCTTGCTCCAGAAACTGGACCGCTATTCCCAGTACAGTGCCATGGTCCTGACCTTGCTCATGTCCATGTTTGCCCTGCTGGCTCATTGGATGGCTTGCATTTGGTATGTCATCGGCCGGCAGGAGAGCAACGACCCTGAGACCTGGGACATTGGTGAGCTTAGGATATGATTGTTGTCATATAAATCCTGGTGCATTGCACCAAACAGAATCTCTTCACAGAATTCACAATCAGGACATTCTGTATTCCAGCAAGATAGAATCTAAACTTTTGAAAGATTTGGAAAGAAATGCAACATTTAGAATAGAAGAGAGCTGGAAGGGACCTTGGAGGTCTTCTAGTTCAGCCCCCTGCTCAAGCAGGAGAACCTACACTATTTCAGAAAAGTGGCTGTCTAGTTTCTTCTTAAAAACCTTCAGTGATGGAGCGCCCACGATTTCTGAAGGCAATTGTCCTCACTGGTTAATTGTCCTCACTGTTAGGAAGTTTCTTCTTAATTCCGTGTTGCTTTTCTCTTTGGTTCGTTTCCAAACATTGTTTCTTATCCTGTTCTCTGTGCTTTGTAGAATTTGACCCCCTCTTCTTTGTGGTATCACCTCAAATTTTTAGGTCACCACCTTTGCCAAGCTTATGCCAAACAGTAGCAACACAATTTGGTTTAATCTAGGGAAAAGCAACTTTGGAGCATAAGAACATTAATGCCAGTAACATCAAAAACACTTCATGCTCGCACATAGAATCCCATGAACAGTGGTGCAACTTTTATTATTATTCATTTATTTATGGTCAAAAGCCCCCAAAGCAAATTGGAAACATAATCTAAACTTGGCATTGAATAATAAGTAAAATATTTAATTAATAATATATTATACACTTAAAACCTCAGGCCATTAATTTATTACTAAAATCATGTTTTTATAGCAAAAAAAAAAATCTGTAATTGCCCTGTAATCTTAGGCTGTAATCTACACCCATTTAGGTATTATGGATAAAATGCTAAAAATCAGGGGCCTGTGAGTTCCAGGTCCAACTTTAGCATGAAAACTGACTGGATGACTTTGAGCCAGTCACTTACTTCACAGGGTTGTTGTTGTGGGGAAAATGGAAAAAAGAAGGAGTATTATGCAAGTTCACCACCAAGATACTTAAAAAGTAATAAAGGTGCAATAAAGATATAATAAATAAATATATTTTAATCTGCAAATGAAAAATTTACATATACCGATTTTAAACAAACCAGATAACTTCCTGCTGGAGACTCTTACAAAATTCACAATACAATAAAATAATGTTCCACCATTTCAGGACCAGCATCATTACAGGGATACAATCTTTGAGAGATGGGAATTTTTAAAAATCTACTATATAGCATATTTGACGGCAACACTTGTTTTAAACTAGTTTTGAAAAGAATGTTCTGTGTTTACTATAAAATAGAAGCTATTCAAATATTTAGGGAGTTGAAAATATATATCTATAATTATTTCCAATGATTGCAGGTGAACACCATGCACTGGCTTTACCTATTAATTCCTATACTGAATGATCCCATAGCCTTTGTTCTCATAATCAGTTCATTGACCATGATGGCATACCAGAGAAGAATAAATTATCAGGATCAATGCCAATCTAACTAATATTTTGAGCCACCTGTTTAAATCACATATTTACAAATAATTCATTTGGAGAATTATTCCTTATTTAAGAAAGACATATTTGTAACCAAACTAATAGTACTAACCAAGTCTTTGTTATCAAAATGCATTGCCCAGTTTCCAAGAAAACAGCACTTGAAACCTAGTATAGGACGCTCAAAAGATATTTTTAAAAATTCACCTGCAGTTGTGTTATACTGTTATTAGCAAATATGATCCAAACTGGAGTTCCATGTAAAGTTTGAGGCGCAATATTGGCATTAAAAGCAAGTATTGTTGCATGAATAAATCTTCATTTTAAGTAAAAAATATTGAAGCAAGGCTCTCATAACAGATTTTACTTTCAGAAGTATTGTCTTATAATGATATTGCCAAGTTAGAGCATGGTTAAATAAAATGTCTAAAATAAAATTATCTACAGCCTTACTAGAACACAATTAACAATAAGCTATTATAACCCAATTAAAGTTTGATGTAATAATTTTTGATGTAATAATTATAAATATTTATTTTCCACCAAAAGCAAATTGTATAGTTTTGGGATTGGAGGTATTAGAAATATTGGAATTCAATATTTCCAGATTAATTATATTTGGGCAGAATTGGAACAATATTATACAATTTGCTTTTAAAATTCCCCCATATGCATGTTGTGATTCTGGATGATTAAATGACTGAATGGGTCCTAAAATGAAGCATTGGTGGCCAAGTTTCCTTATTTTTCTGGCAAACCTTGAACAGGTGGTTTATATGGCGGGTAATCTAAAGTTGAATATAAACTATGAGGTTCTTGTTTAGCCAGTCTTTGTACTAGTGTGAATTGAATAATTTTAAATGGTACAATAGCACATGATAATTCAGTTGGCTTCGTGTTTATTTGTGAATGGGGAGCAAATATGATAGATTATTTTTTAACATCAATCAATTTACTTGCCTTGGTAAAATTATTTAATCTCAGTTTCAGATCGGATAGTAATCATCAACCTATAATTTAAAGTTTGTTAATCAATGATAAAGCTGCTCATCTAACCCAATATTATTTCCCAATTATTCTTCTAGAAGGCAATATATATGGAATTGCAAGATTACTTGAGCAGAATACTTAAATAAGCAAAACCTTGGTTTAAGAGATCATTAGGGCAGAAAACATCTATTTGATCAAAAGTCATAGATTCAAACTTAAGTTCAAAGAAGCCTTTGTTAGAAGACTTCTGAACTTAAGCAGAGTATTGAAAGAATACTGAGTAATTAAGTAGCAAGATATCCCACTAAAAAACCCATGCTCATTATCTCAAGGAATATACTGTTGTTAAAGAAAATGGCTTAGGCCAACTATCAGTGAATCCTAATGAACAGTCATTATATTAGACATAAAAGCTAGATTTATTAATTAAATAAATGAAAATAGAAAAATCTCACTTTAAAAAACTAGATTTTAAAGAACATAAGGCACTTAAGGCAGGGAGGGAGGACTAGGAAATTTCCATTCTTTCCTAAACCCAGAGACTACCAGTAGCTTGTTTGTAACTCATTCATAACTAGCAATAGACCAGATGAGTAAGGAATATAGGGACAACATATGAAGACTTTTCATCTTATTTACAGTATGTCTCACCATTGGCCTCGTAATCAAATAGGCTCATCAATGCAAAAAAGATGATGGGGAAAAAAAGCTGTGATGGCAAAATAGTTAGAATGTGGTATTGCAGGCTAATTCAGTGAGCTAATTCAGCTCAATGCCAGGAGTTCAATCCTTACCAGCTCCAGGTTGAACCAGCCTTCCATCTTTCTGAGGTTGGTAAGACCCAGAATGTTGGGGGCATTAGGATGACTCTGTAAGCTGCTTAGAGAGATGTGTAAAGTATTATGAAATGGTATATAAGTCTAATCGCTATTGCTATACAGTCTTTGAAGGGTGATCTGGAGAATCAAGATATACTCTCTACTATACTCTGAGTAAAATGGGACTTTGCAGGGAGTGTGTCAAAATTTGCCACATGCCAAAATTGTTATTATGATAAAGGTCCTCCCCATTTTGATCAGTTGAAGTATGGCATTTAACTTGCTCTTCTGCTTTGACAAGAAAATTGTTTAGAGCAGACCTCTGAGGTTTCTTCCTATGAATCTCAAGTTCTACCCTAAGGTGCCTTATTATATTTAGCATAGCCTTGTAAAACATTTGGCTGTGTTCCAGTGGTGGGTTTCAATTTTTTTAGAACCTCTTCTGTAGGTGTGGCCTGCTTTGTGGGAGTGGCTTGCTGGCCATGTGACCGGGTGGGAGTGGTTTGCCAACCATATGACCGAGTGGTAGTGGCTTGCCAGTCATGTGACTGGGTGGGCATGGCCAACTTGTAAAATGTGGTGAAACTCACTTAACAATGCTCTTGCTTAGCAACCAAAATGTTGGCTCAGAAACTCTGGCATTTGAAGCACGCAAGTCTTAAAGCTGTCAAGTTACAAGACCCTTGCACCCCTAACCCTTTAGAAAAAAAACCCCAGGGATGTTCAAACTTGACAGCTTTAAGACTTTAAGGTTTAAATAGGTCTCTTAGAGGCGGGAGGGGCGATTGATGAGCCAGCCAATAAGTGAGCAGCGGGCGGGGCAAGTGTGGTGCAGACAGGAGCTGGAACCGGTTCTAAATGGCATGGTAGATTTGTGGAACCTCTTCTATAGAAGAGGTTAGAACTGGCAGGAACCCACCCCTGCTGTGTTCACATGTTGACTTTATCAGTATGGTTTGTTTAGCTTGCCATGTATGAATGCAAGCAATTGTAATTTTTCTAACAAGCCATGCTCAATGACTTGGAATATGTAAAGCCAGTTATTATGGGTAACTCTACAAAACATGGTAAAACTTAAACCAGAACTTAAAACAATGTTTAAACCAGTTCATCAAAATCATCAAAATCTTTCTTTGATGATGTAAACAAAAAAATTAAAATATTATGTTAAGATAGTCAAATTACATTTCAATTTTAAAAATGACCCTAGCCATGCAATCTCTGAACTATTGTCTACCCAGAGAATTAACCCCTCATTGTGCCCCACAGGCTGGCTCCATGAATTGGGCAAACGAATTGAGTCCCCCTATGTCAACATCTCTGTGGGTGGACCATCCATACACAGTGCTTATATTGCCTCCCTGTACTTCACGCTCAGCAGCCTGACCAGCGTAGGCTTTGGCAATGTCTGCGCCAACACAGATGCTGAGAAAATCTTTTCCATCTGCACCATGCTCATTGGTGGTAAGTACATCCTGGGTGTAGACATAGTTCTCTTCTCTTCTGCCCTAATAGGAGAAAATTTGGCACTGACATCTAAAACCATCTTTCCCAACTTAGATGTTTGGGCTCCCCAAATTCTCAAAACATTTCCAACTATGCAGGGGCAGTTGTGAGAAAAAAAAGAGGAAAAAAAGAAATGGAAGGTCTACTAAGTTGCATTTCAATGATTAAATTAAGCCTCTATGATTCAAAATGTTTTATAACTCTAGGGAAAGGCTATTCCCTTCCATGCCATCTTTGCATGCTGATTTCCTTGAAGCAGGGGCTTGTAACTATTGGAAACAGGGCTCCTATTAGAAGGGTCATTCACCATATCCAAATATCCTCCTTTCTCCTCCTTGCTTCAGCTCTGATGCACGCCGTGGTCTTTGGCAATGTGACAGCCATCATACAACGCATGTATTCACGACGCTCTCTCTATCATACCCGCATGAAGGATCTCAAGGACTTCATCCGTGTCCACCGCCTGCCCCAGCAGCTCAAGCAGCGTATGCTGGAATACTTTCAGACCACATGGTCTGTCAATAATGGCATTGATGCAAATGAGGTGGGGCAACTCATTCACTGATTTTTCTAGAGGGAGATTGGGAGGGAACATTGTCTAATGGCTAAAGAGGACAGCGGAAACCTGAATTTGTGACCTGTTTATTTGCAAGGAGCAGGTTTCAAAATCTCAAATATCAAGTCAGTATAATAGGATTTGATGGGTTGAAAGAGTCCGTAACTGTGAAATCTTTAGGAAATAAAGGATTGCTGTTGAAATGATACAAATTCAGAGAAAGGCACTACTCATCTTGCCCATCATTGGTTTATTTTAATATAGCTTGCACAAAATAACTTCTTCCCTCATCAGCACATCAATCTTTAGCCTCCTTTAATGTGTCCAGACTGTACTATCAGTTTCCATTATAGTAACTGTGAAAGGCACCCTGTCTGGATCATGGAAACATTTTCTTTTTGAAAATGTTACTACCTGAACCTTGGCTTTTTAAAAATGTCTGAGGTAAGCATAATTTAAAAATTTTTGGAGAGAAAATGAAAGTAGAAGACAAAAAGCTTACTTTCAGTTTGAAAGTGTGTGGATTTCAACTCCTAGAATTCTAGAAGTTGAAGTTTACACATCTTCAAACTGGTAAGGTTGAGAAACACTCGCTCAGAGCAATTGTAATGGAGGAAGAAACGTTGCGTTTTTTACTTGGAATGAAAGCAACTTTTGGGAGAGGGATTTTAGACCAGGAAAACAGCAAAAAGAAGAATTAAAAGGTTTTTTCCAGAATAATTGTTCCCATATTGCACCCCACTTCAGTTATTTTTTGAGGAGTCAAAACTTTCCAAATTCTTTGCTTTACCCTTCCAAGTGTCTTCTGATCAAAATCTAATCATTCCTGCTTCACATCTCTTTGAATATTTTGGCTTTCCAAAAGGAAGAGATTTTCAAAGTGAAGAGATGAATGGGTGACATTATTCTCTTCTTGGCTTCAGAAATTTAATCTATTTGCCCAGGGTTTTCCTGCCATTTTTTTCCATAATGAATTACTGGACTCCAACATGTATATCCCATCCAAGTTTTCCCCATCTAATTTCTTGGATTCTGGACTATAGGTTTACATTTCTTATGCTTTATCCTTCAGCTTTCATAGTTTTCATCAACCCCTCACAAGGGAGAATAAAATCAGCTGCTCCTTATTCATTTATTTAAAGCACTTTAAATCCCATTTGTCATATGAAAAATGGATTAAAGGCAAATATTTTTAAAGCTCCTTCTCAGAATAAAAGGAGGAGGGAGGTGGAAGGAAATGAAAAATAGAACCCATCAAGGTGAAGAATAAATTCTTAAAGAGTAGCAATGATTTGTGTATCATATTTTCCCACCTCAATGCGTGTATGTTCAACTCTCAGCAATGGCCACATAGGAAGGGAAAAGTGATTTAAAACAACATCAGTTAGATATGATTCAATGAAAGAAAGAGCCTGATCTAGCTGATATTCTGAAAAGATTGATGGAATCACCTGCATCTAATTCCAGCTGCCACCACAAAAATGACAATCTATCAATCATCTAATTGATAAATGGATGAGTTAGCCAATGAGAGAGCAACTGATAGTTTAAACAGGCTGGAAGTAATGGAAATTAAAGCTTTGCAATATGGGAGATTACAGAATAGCAGTGTTTCTCATTCTTGGCAACTTTAAGATGTGTGGACTCTAACTTCCAGAATTCCCCAGTCCTCTCACTAGGGAATTTTGGGAATTGAAGTTTACACATCTTAAAGTTACCAAAGTTGAGAAACACTGGTCTAGCAGTAAATGTAATTGACACGGAACTCCATACAAAAGCATCCTTCTCGCCTTTTCTCTGTAGCTCCTGCATGATTTCCCAGATGAACTACGGGCTGATATTGCTATGCATTTGAACAAGGACATCCTGCAATTGCCGTTGTTTGAAAGTGCCAGCCGTGGCTGCCTGCGGGCTTTATCCCTGCATATCAAGACCTCATTCTGTGCACCCGGAGAGTATTTATTACGTCAGGGAGATGCCCTGCAAGCAAATTATTTTGTATGCTCAGGATCCTTTGAAGTCCTTAAGGACAACATTGTGCTGGCCATTTTGGGTAAGACCTAGGAAGAAGAGTAAGCAATACAGCATCTATTTGGGCAGGGAGTGATAGATCTTGGGTCGGGGAACAATGGGGACTAAACAACGGTCCTGATTTGGAGCTTGTTCTTATTTCTTTTTAGCAAAAAGACACTTTACAAAACTTTTTTCCAGGGGCATTTTTCTCATGACATTGCCTCCTCATTGTAAATCCACTAAGTCCATTCCATTATTCCAATGTAGAAGCAATGTTTTCTTACTTCTTTCAGTACAAAATCCTCCCATGTGAATTATCTATAATACCTTGGGGGGGGGGGAGTTGCAGGTAATGCTGTTAGGTCCGATGTTCATTTGATCCTACAAAACTACTGCAGAAACACCTCCACATCCAATTGTTGAATCTTTTGGCTTTGATAGTGAGATAGACCAGACACCTGATCTTTTTTCTTTATACTGAAATATTGAATTATTTGGAGATCAGCCAGCAAATCTTCTATTGCTACATCTGATAAAGTTATTCCTGGGTGTCCATGCATGCACTGCAGAGATCATAAGGAAGGGAAAGTGTGACAGACTTCCAAAAACATAGGATAATGGAGAGGGAAGAGAGCATGAAGAGTTTTTAACAAAAAAAATGGTTAATGGGGGAAATTGATTCCAAGAGGGAAAAGATGATCCAGAAGCAAAATAGCACTGAGAGCTATTTTGGGCTCCTTTCCTCTGAACTCCAAATTTGCTCTTCTGGGCACTCAGGCAGGTTTGGGGCTGGGAGATGTTGTTTGATATCATTACAGGAGACTCTCATTTCTCAGACAAAAATATAGAACTTATGGGAGTATGATATTCCCATATAAAGAGAGGGGGGAATCAGATCTCTCTATCAAAAGATGAGACTAATAATCCTGTCAGAAGAATGCAGATATTTTTGTAGAAAACAAAAATGAAGGGCAGATAAATAGAAAAGAAGTAAGGCTTGAATTCCCAATGTTCAGGGATACAACAGGTCGCTGTTTTTCCCATTAGCTGCTGACAACCGGAGAGCACAGTTGAGACTGCTTTGGAGATATCCAGCATAAAATTGTGTCCAAGTAGCAAAATTACTTGGTTTATTGTTAATCTAATCTTGTTTATTGTTAATGGTTATGGTAATCTATGTTGGCTGTGTTGGCAGAACAATTTATATCAATATACTTTCCTCCCAAATCAAGGAAAGGAGAAAGCATATTAATATGACCGTTGGAAAGACTTATAGAAAGTGTAATTGAATGCTGACCTGGTTTGCTGTGAAGTGAAGTTCAGCAAATGGTTAAACTACAGATAAGCTCTTTGACAAAACAACAAGTGGGTGCCGGGTATACATTTTAGACATCTCTAACAAGTACAGGAACTCACAGAACAAGGCTTGAGAAATCTGTCTAGCTTTAAAAAAGTCGTTTAAAAGAGCAAATCTGAGTGGCTTGTTGGGCAGTAGTTTCAGAAATGAATGTGTGAATCCATCCCATTGGTGCTCATTCAATACACCTTGATTAAAGAAGCTCTAGCTGGCATGATGTGTGAACTTATTCACCATCTAGCAAAAGGTCAATTTCAAAACTGATTCAGAGTGTCAGTAGTCTGGTGGTTCGCCCATGAGGCCAATGTTGAGAAAAGACAGGAGACAACCTTTCTCGGGATGGAGCAACAACCCAGATTGGGGGTCTGAGAGCCCCTTTTATTGAGCTAGGACAAAGGCAGGAGGAGCAATAGCAAGTGAGTAAATACAGCCTGCAAAAGTACAATTTCTAATCTACTGCTCAGTCTATATATGGTCAAATCCTGGACGTCAATGGTAGGCACATCTCAGAATGTTATGTTATGCCCTATCAGGATGTTATGGCGTTCTAGGAGTTTGTTTTCTCCTGTGTGATTCAGCGTGGCTCTGCAACTATTTTACAACAGTAGTCTCCAGATATGTTGAGAGTAATGTCCAGAGTTGCTAGCCAGTATCGCCAGGTGGGGGAAGAAGCCATGTTTAGGGAAATCTTCTGTACAATAAAAGAAGGTCAAATTCTCCCACCCAAGTTTTCAGTGCTTTGGGGATCTACTACATGGAACAAAAAATTAAGGTAATCTGAGTAAAACTTGTTTCTTGTTTTTATTTCCTCTTTTTTGTAAAAATGAAATTGTAATAAATATTTCCCACAGATGTACATCTGTTTTAGCATAGCTATGGAAAAGAGTGGTAGGAACTAAGAGAGCAGGCAATTTAGAACTGTTACAATTATTATAAAAATCAAAAAGAAAGAATAGCAAAACAATCCATCTTCAGCAGGCAAAATTCTTGTCCAAAGGTCCAGACAGTGTCTGAATTTGTACTTAGAGATAAACTGTTATTTACAACTATGGAATGATTTAGTAACAGTGGCCCAAACTCACACATTCCATTAAGTCATCAACCATGATTTACCTATTATATAGAGGATAGCCCAAAACTCTAAATGAAAACCAAGCAAATTATTTGATGGCTTTGCATAACTTGTGAGCCAGTCATTCTATGACTTTGAAGTATTGTTTGAGTATACAAAGGCAGAGGCTGCAATAGCCTCTCTGCCTCCTGACCCATTCATACATATCCCAAACCTTGACTTTTTGTAGGTAAAGGAGATCTTATTGGTGCTGACCTGCCCAGTAAAGACCAAGTCATCAAGACCAATGCAGATGTTAAGGCACTGACCTACTGTGACCTCCAATACATCAGCCTACGTGGACTTTTTGAGGTTCTGGAGTTGTACCCTGAATATTCTGCCAAATTCATGGCAGACATCCAGCAGGACCTCACTTTCAACCTACGTGAGGGTAGTGAGATTGAGGTAGGTGGATAAGGATGACATTTCCCTTTGCCTCTAGCTCTTCGTTCTGGCAGAGTGAGTCATTCCAAGTGAAGAACATTTGACTTTCGCAGAAATTTTCTTTGTCCAAGACACTAGTCTTCTAGTGCTTCCACTCTGACAGGGCTTTTCTATGTATAAGGGAAAGGAAGTTCTCTGCTTCTTTTATATTTTGTCTTTACAGGAAGTAGAACAGG
Source organism: Thamnophis elegans (assembly GCF_009769535.1). NCBI lineage: Eukaryota > Metazoa > Chordata > Lepidosauria > Squamata > Natricidae > Thamnophis > Thamnophis elegans. The sequence continues at coordinate 99,844,482 of NC_045558.1, forward strand.
AAAGGGGAATTTGATTTTATTCCATATCAACTCCAGTGTGGTTACCATAGTTATGCAGACCATCGTTTCTCAGCCTCCAAACCTTTGTGATATGTGGACTTCAGCACACCCACAATTCTCTGGTTAATATTCTTGGTTGCTATTCTCACAATCCAACAAAACGTTGGAAAGAAATTACATACAGTATATAAGTTCATTCCCTCCTAGCTATGTTATCGAGAGCAAAGGATGTATAGCCCACTCTGTTTCCTCATGCACAATTTACAGATATAGATATCAGATGCAGAGAGACTAGGAACATCCCTATATTAATATATTACTTCATTACGTGGAAGAAAATGCATACTGAAGTTAACCTACAACCAAGGATTCCAAAAACAATGTTAAGTATACTTTTCTTTTCCTGTTTGAGAGGCAAGAATGCCACAGGGCTGGCATAGTTACATTTGATGTTGCTGTTATATCTGAAAGTAGCCATACAGTTATACAAATTTCATCTAATTAAAGCTGCAATTATAGTTTTACATTATGTTAAATCATAGCAGAGAGGGAAGAGAGAGACTTGATAATCTAGGAATGAGCCCTGAAGTCCTTAAGTACTGAATCTCCTCGTATAAGAGTTTCCAAATCAATCTGACAATTTAACTTTTAATGCAAGATTTAGGGTTTTACCTACAAAAACATTTGCACATATCCAAACAAGGTCTGTATCTGAACATCTAAATCTCAAATTTCTCATGCAGCAAGAGAATTTAGAATTTATTTCTAGGAATTGCCTAAGCTCTGTACCCCATGGTCTAAAAAGACTTTTGCTGAGAGTAGAATTTACTTTAGAATTTACTTTACACTTATCTAATCAATGGGAATAAGTCTTACACAGATGATCAGAAAACCCTGAATAAATCAGAGGGTTTTAAATATGGACTACTTGGGAATATTTGGAAATATATATTCAGATAGTTTGAAGCTATACATCAGGTAAATAGAATTTTCTTACAGTTGCTCTCAGTATATTGATATTCCAAATGGTGTGCTGCCTGTTGTCCTGATGACAATCTATTGTTATCTTAAATAGCAATATTTAATAGCTTTATTCTGCATCAAAATGACTAGGCATAGAGTTTTTAACTGTTTTAGTCAATGAGCATATTTTGATTTGGGAAACTAGCTTATCTATGTTTTCCTTCCTTCCTTCTTTCCTTCTCTTATAAGACACCTACTCTACAGATTCTAGGTAGCTTCTATTGGAAATAATGAAATCCTACTAACATCAAAGTAGAAAAGTGCATTACCTAATAATTCTACTAATTCTACTCCTCCCCCCCCCCCGGGCAATTATCACCAATTCACCAGCTCCCTCTTCCCCCAGGGCTTGTTGGAGGAGAACATTTTGCATTACCTTCTGAAAGGCAAAGAAATAGTATGCTCCCATGTACTAGCATGTTCTGTCCTTGCCTTTGGGAGTATGTTATTGAGAACATGCTCCCCAGTAACATCTCAAAGGGACTATTCTCAACCAGGAGATTATGGGCAGGCAGATTCATCCAGGACCAGTCAATCAACCAAAAGTAACTTAACCTCTTTTGGTTTGCTTTATGTCAGGTCAGTTTTCCTTTCTCAAAAACTAAGTTGTTATATTTTTAGACCTCTCTGTAGCAAGAATTTAAGCCTGTGATTATTTTTAATTTATCAGTTGGACCTCCTCCCCACACTACGAGTTGTACAGGGCTAACGTAATGTAATTCATAACTACCAACATCCTTTTTCTAACTCATTCTAATATTTTAATATAGCATATGGACATTCTTCTCTGCCTTCACCTGTCTGGTATGATGACAAGGTACACGTTTGTGCTCCCAAACAGCAAAGTGTTACTATTAGGCTGTTGGGTAGGAATAAATGCAATTGGTGAGAGAAGAGAAAACCTATTTGCAAGAAGAAAGGGCAGACTAGCAATAGAGAAATCTTGTTAAGTCATATGTTCAGCTAGGATAAATGCACATGGGGAAAGAGAAGAGTTAGCATTATGGCAACTTCAATCTAGGCTCATTAAACAAAGCAAAGAAACTCTCTGTGTACAGTACATTATTATGAACAAACAGAACCTCTATTGGAAGGGGAGAGTTTAAAACATAATTGCTGCTTCTACTCTAAAAGAATGTGTGGATTAGTAGAATTCTCATCTGATTTGCCACCTTCACTAATAAGACACTATTTTAGGTGATCAATTGTTTTCACTGAATAATTTAAAAAAATCTTTTTGTTTGGACTGCTGGCCTAAAGGAAAGAAATAAAGCAGGATTAGTAGGCAAAGATTAGTGTTTGCTATAATTGGCTTATATTTTGATATGTATCTGACATTTCCATGCAAGCAGGACAATCAAAACAACTTCCAGAAAAGTGTTACTTATACTAGTCCTGAAGCAGCAATATTCTTGCATCCCATTGTTGCACTGTTGGCCAGTTATGCCATCTCTGTTCAGCTGGTAGATATTGGGTTCACTAGGCCAAACTCACAATAAATATTAATCCCCTAACTTCACATCATTTAATCTGGTTATTAAACTCAGACTTATATGACACAGAACATAAAGCCAAATGGAAGAGCAATTCTGTTTTTTGCAAAGGCTGCTATTCCCATCTTATACCTACAGATGTTTAACCATAACACATAGGATAACAGAGCTGGGGTCTGTCCCTTCTTCTTCCTATCTTTCACATGGTTTAATAGAGTCTTTATCTTGTGCTTCCTGGCCTTGAAACCAATTAGTTGTTGGCATAAGTGACATCTCTGCCCTATGAGCTCTGACTCTCAGTTTACAGTATCTCTTACCACAATTGTTGCATCACCAGTACAGGAAATTATCTGGATCTCTTCTGAAGATCATTGGTATGTTATTTGATTTCTTGTTGATGACTTTGATGTAGCTTGTGTTGAAGAAACTGGTTGCGTTTGATGATTCAGACATAGATGAAAGCAGGCAAGGGCAAAGAATTTCACAGTACACTAGTGCCAAAAAAAAACCCCATACCTCCCCTCCAACACAGAGACGGAGAAAAGAATATGTTTGTGAAAAGTAATTAACTAAATCTTTTCATGTTCTTGTCTTTGTTTTTCTTCCAGGGGCTTCTCCAGTTTTCCAGATCTCCACGTTTATCCCAGGTAACTTAAAGTTTATGAAAAGTAGGCAAAGTTTTTTCATTGGATTATGGTGAATTTGGAGGAGAGTGTGGATATGAATGAAATTCTGGGCTGGGAATAGAGGAAGTTATAAAATTACAGAATTGATATTTAGTCACATTTGCATAAATATAGTGAAACCCTTCTGCCGCACACCTCCCAACGGCCGATAAGATCGCACAGGGTGGGCCTTCTCCAGGTGCCGTCAGCCAGACAATGTCGGCTGGCGGTTCCCCAGGGGAGGGCCTTGTCTGTAGCCGCTCTGACCCTATGGAATGAACTACCCCCAGAGATCCGGAACCTGCCCACTCTCATGGCCTTACGAAAGGCTATCAAGACCTGGCTATTCCAGCAGGCCTGGGGCTGTTGACCTCATGACCAAGGTCCAGCCCCGATTAGACTGGGTGCATGATGTGGGTTTTTTTAATCTGTTTTCCTCCGTTTTTAACTCTTTACTTTTAAATTTTTATTTTCTGTAAGCCGCCCGGAGTCCTTCAGGATTGGGCGGCCTATAAATTTATTAAATCAAATCAAATCAAATCAACTGCAGAGATAACCCTCATGGAGCCCCCATATTGTAGGTAAGAGGAAACAAGTGATGTAAGAGCCACCATAGGTACCACCTCATCTGGTTTTGTCAGCTATCACCAGCTAGAAGCAGAAAGCAAAGAAACGGAGGGGGCAACATTTTGGGGGACTAGGGACATGAGGTGAAACCCTCATAGGCATATATAACTGCAAATATAACTGTGTATATAACTGTGGTGACAGAAAGAATGAAGAGATGGTATGACTTTTTTCTTCCATTTCCTTTGCCTGTCCTCAGTTGCATTGGCTATCGGGTTACTTAGCCCTGAATGGTCATTCTGGGGGCAAGGGGTAATTGAGGGATTTACTTTGTGGAGAGTTGTACTTACAATCTTATCTAGGCCTTTACATTTAACTTCATATCTGTGTAGAAATCCATATTAAAATTTCAATGCATCTGAAAAGTATCCAACTGCAGAAGAATGATATAGAAGATTTTCCAGACTGATGAACAGCAACACATAGGGATATCCTGAAAATGTCCTCTCAGCCTGACCTACACAGATAAGGGCATTCAGACACAGAATCTTTTTCATCCTATTTCACCGTACTGTAATGATGACTCAAGTTTGATTGCCTATAATTATTCTTTCTATCCAAAATAAAAAATTGAAAGACAAATCTGATATTAAAAGAACTACATTTTATGGTGAAGTGAATTTTTGTGTTAGATTGCGAACTGGTATGGATTTGAGTTCAGATTTTTAGCCAGAATTGCTTTTGTTCTCATAAAATTTCTTTTTCAAGATTGGGTTGGCATATCAATTTATTTCATGTGCTATTCTTAGTTTGTTCATACAATTATTTATCTTCATTCTGGTTACCAAAAAGCCACAAAATGGGAAGAAAAATTGGCTAACCTTACAAGATCAATATCTATACTTTAAAAGGTATAAAAAGTGGACTACAACGATAAATGAACATTTGAAACCCAAGGGCATTTTCACGCACAAATTGCTTACTGGAGATCATTTATATTTTAAGTACTGTACCACTTTTTATATTCACAATAGCTGGGTTCTGATTACTCAGAGCAGGTAATCATTTTCTGGTTTCCATAGTATACTGAATCAAAAAGTATCCAACTTGGCTTATGTTTAGATAATACTGCATGTTAAGCCACTCAACCGCTACCCAAAGTCAACCAACACAAACTTTAGAACATCAGCAAATTGTTTGAGCATGCTCTAAGAACCCAGCTAGTATGAGAGAAGAATTTAAAGTTAAGTAGGCTACAAGTCTACAAGTTCTTCTTCTTCCTGAGCCATTACTTTTCTTCTTCTCACCTGGCCAGCCTCATGTTCAAAGTTGTGCTACTGCTGCCGAGAAGACCCTACCCTCCATTCAGGAGTACAGTGAGGACTCTGATGACTTCTTTCAGCCATCACCTGCCACAATCACACGTCGAAAAATCATGTTGCCCAACCTCAACAGCCCAGTGAGGCGGGGCTCTCTCAGCAGTCTTCTGGGAGATGATTTGCGTCAGTTCTCTGCCCTGAGGAGAACTTGTCGGTCTCCAGTCCGCTGTAACCGGGTCCGCAGTCCTTCTCCACGAAGCCGTCAGGAGGAGCGTCATTTTGACAGTGAGGAGCTCATTGGCCAGAAGCCTAACAAACTTCTCATTCCCTCTCTCACACACTCCGGGCCTCCAGACCTCAGTCCCAGGTAAGAGGGTCTCATCATGGTCCTTGATTTAATTCATGAAATATAAATATAATACACCATTTGTTCTTAGTGTGGATTGAACTGTAGAAGAGATTTGATCCAAATACAATGTTCTGTTTTAACCTCAACTAGCAGCTTACATTTCTTTAGTTTTAGAAATTTTGGCCCAAATGCAAATCTAAGTCAGGGGTGTCAAAGTTGTGCCCAAGGGCCAGATGTGACATGCACAGACCATGCCCACTCCATTCCGTGAAGGGGGAAAATGTCACGATTTGTCATGTGATGGCAACGTAATGCTATGAGTTTCACACCCGTGATCTAAGTGATTCTATTACTTCCTAGGTTTAAAAAAATAGTTTGGTCAAATTGATTTTAATTTCTAGGGAAATTTACTCCAGATATAAAACACCAAGTATCAATTAAATATGTGAATGAGCTTTAGGTTTTGTTGTATGTTTTTTCATGAATGCTGCCTATATTTGTTTAGTAAAAGTAGGGAAAATTTGCAGGCATAGCTTCCCCCTTCAGCAAGGATCAAGCTTGTCAAGTTCAATTTTGATAGATTCAAGATCTTTATGAACAAGCAGGTTTTACTGTTAGGAGGGGGTTACCAAAAGAGAATGCCTTGGGGAAAAGATTTTTATAAATATGGAATATGGCAGAAGTAGCCCTAAGAAGTCTTCAGAATTTCAGGAGCTTTGTTCATTTATTTATGATATAATTGTATATATTTAAGGGATAGTTTTATCACATTCTATTTCTATGGTTTTAGTTGGCAGTTTGTTATGAAAATAATATTATTTGTTTATTTGTTTTGATTTGGCATTGCCCAATTCCAAAACAATTATTAGACATGCTTCTCAATAGGAACCTATTAAATCTCAGAAGGGAATGTATAGGAAACTGAGAAGTTATGATGAACAATCCATAATTATTTTCTTTAGGTAGTAATGTATCATGATTGATGGGATTTAAAGAATATGAACATAGGTCATAATGATTTGGTGTGGATCCCACAGATTGCAGCAATATTCTTTTAACTCTTTTGTTGCAGGCTGGTAGACTTAATAATTAATAGTCAGAGAGCCCCCATAAACTCCTTTATAACTTAGTTTACTCAAGGGTTATAAATATACTACTACTGCATCCTTCCTCTTCTGATTTTACATTTTCCTTATGTGAGCAGCTTGGCAAAAAACGGTATTGTTTTTCAGATCTGTTCCAGTACAAATTTCTAAATCATTAACAAAGCACTAGGGAAAGCACTCAGTGTTTGATCTGGACAGAGCCTATTAAAAATGCAGCTATTTCTCAAAATATGGGATTTGGCCAAATAGCATACATACTCTTGTATGTCATTTTCTAAAGTACAGATAAATACTTCCTTGATTCAAGTGAGGAGACTGTGAATTCTAGTCCTGCCTTAGATATGAAAACTGGCTGGGTGATTTTGGGCAATCACTCTCAGCTCCAAATGCCAGGCTCATCCAACAAGCAGGTCAGTCAGTTCCTGGTGCAACCAATGGATCAACGCTCAGTTGATACCCCCCTTCTCCCAATATAGGCCCTGCACTATGGTAGTAGGCAAAATGCTAGAAAGAAAAAAAATATGGATATGCTGTTGTGCTTTTGTTGACAAGAAGATTGAAGTGGGTTTGCTACTTACTTTTTCAAGGATGTTTTTTTTCCCCAACATCCCAATCTAACCCACAGCCCTGGTGGTTTCCAATGCAATTTATGGTTTTACTTCATTTTTTGAAATCAGTCAAAAATGATTAGCTCCTGTGTAACTCCTTTTGAGCTCATTCCTGATCTGGTGGCCCTTTATGGTAATATTCTTTAATAATTATCCTTTAGATCACAGGTGTCAAATTCACCACGTCACATTGCTGTCACGTGATGTTTCGTGATGTTTCCCACCCTCTGCCGAGCAGGGGTGGGCATGGCCTATGTGTGACTCATCTGGACCACAGGCTGCCAGTTTGACACCCCCGCTTAGGTCATGCTCCACTTTAATTAGCCAGAAAAAGTGATTGAACCATTTTGATTTTCTGCAACATGTGCCAAATATTTTGGGCCAGCATTACCTAGATTTTTTTTTAATCTCTTGTGGATATGTATAACTATGCCCCCATTTAAAGTCTGCTTTCCCACTTCATATGAATGAGTAATTTTTCTCAGTGGGTTACATATTATGCAGGTTTGGATAATATATTATCCATTTCATTAGCAATGCAGATCTGAATTTGCAAATCAATTTTGTGTGTTTTATGCACAAGGGCAGAACACCAGTTGTCATAGGGGACACACAGGAAGAAAGGGAGAAAGGTGGCACCTGTTCTTTACTCTCATTCATAGAAAAAGAGCTTTTGAATGTGGAGCTTTATTTTTTGTCCCATAACTCTTGGTTGATTCCCTGTTCCCACCTCTCTAGAATTGTTGATGGCATTGAAGATGACAGAAGAGCATCAGAGACACAAACATTTAGTTTTAATGTGGAACAACCCCAGCAGACTTTGGTGCAGGATCCTATGCTACCAGGTAACCTTGACAACTGAAGAGATGGTCTTCAGTACTTTACAGATCAGAAGTTAAATCTAAATCAGAAGATAAAGTTCACATTTTGAACAGAGAGAAACACTTATTTGAAAGAGGTCATTTATGTCAAAATTAAAGAGCCCTCTCTCAGCAAAGGGCTGGGGATATGACATCATCTATCTCCAGTCTAAAAACACAGTCCTTTCAGCAGCTCAAAGAAGGCTTCACACCCATAGCTCATAAATATCCCTTACTTCAAATAAAAAAACAATTAGAATCAAAGCCAATTTAAATGCTACAAGATTAGGATAAAGAAACTATAGGGAAATAGGCTTAAACATCATGTTAATGTAAGCAAATCCAATAGACAACATGTTTCTATTTTAAGATATCAGCAGTCAAAAGAGAAGCATTCCCAATAACATGTCCATTCAAATAAATATTCTATATCTCAATTCTTAACTATAACCAAATCCATATTTAGAAGGCATAAAGTAATCCCTAAATCATAGTATAAACAAAAGACTAAGATTTGACATGGCAAAAATGATAGTTTCCTGTTTAAAGAGAACGAACTGACAAAAATTCCTTATTTTAAATGAAAGGACAGTTACTGTAGATACAAAGCCATTTTAGATGCTGTCAGAATAGGATGCTTAAAGTAATTTAGAGGGGAAAAACCTTAAACACCATGGTAACTATAAGCAATCACAATATTTTTATAGTCCACATGCCACAAATCAAAACACTCACCCAGAATAACCATTTCAACCTTGAACAGGTAAACCAGGTTTGTATTCCTTCAGTGTTACTCTTGAATCCATTCAAATGATTATTATTTTTTGTTTCAAATTTCCTCAGAACTTCAAACAGTCTAGCAAAATACAATTGCTGTGAGTGTCAATTTTATTTCCTTAATTTTTATTCATTTTTTTAAATGTTTAATGACAAATTCTTGTTCAAATTTTTGTTTGTGTTATTCTCAAAACTTTGTTGCATATCTTTCTCTGTAGCATTTTCTTTGGGGAACAGACTGCTCCCAAGAAGACATAACACTTTAACACTATTGATTCAATGTCGTAATGTAGTTCCTCAAAAATCTCCCTGCACTCCATTATAAATTGCTTGTTTTTTATGTCTCCAATATCAAAAAGTTTTTCTTTCCCACTAAAATGTATTTATTCTTTATAAGTAATTTCAAAGTGTTAATATTCAAAATCCAGCATTCTGTTGTTTTCTGAGCCTTTAATTCTTCAAAATTTTCTGAAACAAAACATTGTCTTACTTTTTGCTGTTTATTTTAATTTTTTAAAGATTACAAAGGTACATCTCATACATTTATTAGGGATGGAAGATACTCTCTGGTGTATCCAAACATATCATTTTGTAAGTTCATAACTTCTTTAAAGCAATTAACAGGTAATTTCCAAAAAATGATTAGCAAAAGAACTGCAAAATTAAAGTCCTTTGAAAGGCTACATTCATGGCTAGAGTAAATATGGCAAGTTCTCTCTGCTCCTGGTTATCTCATCCCATCCTTTGGAGATCAGGCCTTGCAGTGTCCTCAAAAAAGACAGCCATAAGGAGCACAGCTTGGGTGATCTCATGATCTCTCTTCATTCAGAAAAACTTGAAGCCTATTCACCAGCTCTCAGTTCTTAGTTGCAAATGTTGGCTTCACTTTTCAGAGTCATCTTCAACATGCATTTCTTCCCTGGTCATTCTAATTCTATGCAACTGTCTTTTAGTAGTTTATTTGTCAAGGCTCAGTGTAATGTTGGGATACCTCAGATTTTGCAAAAATGTTGCATCTCAAAATGGGCAATAGTATACATGAACCTATATGCAAAGGACAGGATATTATTATAATGAAGAAATGTTATGCAGTATATATTTTAGACAAAATATATTATTTATATTTAATAATATAAAAAATATATAAACTGAGATATGAACAGATAATTTTTTTGACATTTTCTTTTTCGGGTGAGGACCCATGAGAAACTCTTCAATTAAGTAAACTGAACTAGTTGAAAAACCACAGTTAATAACTCAAAAAAAAAGCCTAATTATTAAAATATCTATATAAAATGGAACATTTTTGACTAGGTTTTTAATATTCTTTTGTCCTAACTCAATCATAGAATTTTAAATGAGTTTAGAAAATAAATCATTTTTCTTTTTAAAAATTCATATTTTTTTCACTCATCCTTCTTATTAACTTCTCCCATTCCCAATCCCCTAAGAAGAAAAAGAGAAATTGTCTATAGAGATAATTTTTATTAGCAATGCTAAGATTCCCAATTCTGGAAACATCCATGCTTTGATATGACTATGAGCATTTAGAGTGGGATGAGACTTAGTTTGCATTTTTTTCTGTCTAAAATTTGGCTCCAATGTTTTCAGGAAGCATAATACTGATCTTATATTGATATCAGAGGTGAAATGTATGGGTGGAAATACTTGGCCCTAAAAATCCACGATGGCCCTAAAAGTCCATGAGCACAGTCTCAATTTAGACTCAACAAATATGAAAAATCAACTTACTGAAAACCAGCAATTTGTCATCAAATTATGATGTGTAATCATGAAGGCAGAGTGGAAGGGAGAACAAAAATGGAAAAATAAATTGCCTGAGTTTGGCTAATTTTGAATCTTTTCCTCATTGCTGTACAGATCTGATAAAATAGGAAACAATAATTGAAGATTTTCTGTTTGTTTGGAAAGGGAGAAACCAAAAGCCAGTAGCCCATAGCCAATTGCACTTGGCTTACTAAGCTAGCTCTTTGAGTTTGCTGCTATTGTGAACAACAAAAAGGGAATAAAATTATAATCATATTTAAAAATGCAATAGTGCAAGTTAAAGAATTTTAATATTAAAAATGAGGGGTAACTAGAAAGCCAGATAACAAATTGTCAATATTCTTACAAAAAAAAATCAAATGAAATTGAATATAAACTAACTGGAGCACGTATGTGACCAAAACCTTTTGGATCTTATATAAAATGTGAATTAGAGAACTATTTTTGTCAAATAGCTTTCATGAATTATCACTGTAAATGAACTATTTATATAGAAAATAAATTTAACAAAAATCACACAATCCAATTCTCTGTTCCACAGTCACAAACTTCCATAGAGTTTTACCCATTAATTAGACTTCAACATAATCACTGTAAATAGCAATAGCCAAAAATAATTCTCTTTCTCCACTTTTCATATGTATGGAACTCACTAATACTGGTCAGTAACTCGTAGATGTCAAGTCTCATAAAAAAATAATACTTCTGTTTCTATGCTTAGTTTTATATAAGCACCAAAGTTTTGATAAACATCACCAGACCTATCAAAAGGCATCTGGTTGATGAAATTATATATTTTAAGGAATAGATGTAAAAGTGTTTATTGTTTGCATATTATTTGTTTTATTGTATATTAATTTATTTTTTATTATCTTCTTTTTGATTATGGTTTCTCATCAGGAAACATTTTCTGATTGTTTGTGCTGTCCTAAAGAATCCTCAGAGTAGACTGTATATTTGTCAATTTTGAGAAAACTCTGAGAGAAGGGCCCTATTCAGGAAAGTTCTGTATTTTTCCATAGTGTGACTATTGCCCTGGCTTTTCATCTTGCCCTGCCATCTGTTGCTTTGTGAAACCTATGTCAAGGTCCTGTCCCCCGAATGAGCTCTTTTGATTTAAAAAGCATTCCAGGAAAAACCTCATATAATATTGTTATATATCTTGGTAACAGGAGGTTTTAATGGATGATTTTGTTTTGGCTTCCTAGCTTACCATTGTTAAATGAAATAGAAAAATAATAACCAAAATGGTAGTGGACAGTGTTGTTAGATGACCTAGCTGTTATGCAGCCTGCTTGCTAATTGGCACTAATAAACCATTGACGTTTGTAGAACTATATGTTAGTTGAAGTGCAAGAGCAATGCCTTTTCAATAGCTGAATGAGACTGGCAGATTTTATGTTTAAATGAGCATTGATGGATAATGCTAATTGATAGGGATTACCTCATATGCTCAAACGGGGGTTGGAGAGCAATGGCTTCAAGATAGCTAATAAAGTAGTTTGCAATCTGTTTCACAATTGTCTAGTGTGGCTATACACGAAGATATTATTTATATTCTTTTAGGGAGACTATTTTGCAAACTAATGCTGCAGAACTCTTGACTAGTATAGTTGAATTCGTTATAGTCAATGCCCCAAAATTAAATATACGGAAATACCAAATAATATACCAATTTGAAATGAGAAATAATTTAAACTGAACTACTGTGCATAATAAGGAAAACTGTGAACATGTGATCTATGAGTGTATATTCAGCCTAAGGTAAAGGTAAAGGTAAAGATTCCCCTCGCACATATGTACTAGTCATTCCTGACTCTAGGGGGCAGTACTCATCTCTGCTTCAAAGCCAAAGAGCCAGCCCTGTCCGAAGATGTCTCCATGGTCATGTGGCCGGCATGACTAAACACCAAAGGCACACGGAACACTATCACCTTCCAACCAAAGATGGTCTCTAGTTTTCTACTTGCATTTTTACATGCTTTCAAATTGCTAAGTTGGCAGAAGCTGGGACAAGTAATGGAAGTTCACTCCATTACACGATGCTAGGGATTCGAACCACCAAACTGCTGACCTTTTTGATCAGCACGCTCAAAATCTTAGCCACTGAGCCACCATGTCTCCATATTCAGCCTAGGTCTTCATTATTGATGAACAACTTCAACAGCCCTGATTTCCATTTCTACGATTTTTACCTTTAAATGGGATTTACATTAAATTGCCCTTGAAACAGAAGTCATCAGGCAGGTTACTCTCTATAAAATAGGACATAATGCCAAGTTAGCCTATCATTTCCTAGCAGAAAAATTAGGGAATATAAATAATAATACTATAAATTAAATTTGCTTTCCCCTAAATGGTGCTCTCTAAATATATTGCTCTTCTGTTGCTAAGAGTACCAGCATGATCTTGACTCTTCTCCATTAAAAAAGTGAAATCAAGGCATGCAGTTAGACTTGCTTGACATTTTTATTCTGTGTGTGTGTGTCTGTTTATTTGCTAAATTTTTATCTCCCCCCCCCCATCTTTCTTATAAGGTGACTCTGGGCAACAAGTTATAAAATATATAGAAAAATGTATAGATGGATTGTGGGATTCAACTTTTCTTTTCAAATATTTGACATTCTGTCCAGCCTGTACCAATTTTTTGCTGCTGGAGGAGGCTCACATAACTGAAAGCTCTTCTATCTGTGTTCCACCCAAATATCAATTCTTCATCAGAAATGAAACTGGTTCTGTAACATTCTCTTCCTCTTCCCTGCATAGAGATTTAAATGTTGTATATTCCTGTAAACCACCTCCAAAACTCCCATGATGCTATTCCCCCCCAAAAAAATGATGCCATTCCCCCCCCCAAAAAAATGATGCCACCCACCACCACCCCAAAAAACAGGCTTATCTTCTGTGTTATCGCCTTATGTTTTCTTGGGACATTATTTTTTTATTTTTATTTTTTTAAAATAAATTACTTTTAGGTCTTTGTTCAAAGCCGACCTCTTTGAAATATACACAATTCAAGCCCAGAAGAGAAGCAGGAAAAGGTTTGAAGTTATTTATTGGTAGTTAAACAAAGCAAACAGATTGGTCAGTGGGGCACAGTTCTTTGAATTAAGTGAGACATAATGCAATGGGAGAGATGTTGCATTTCAGTATAAATGATATATGACCCTAGTCTTTTGGCTTTCTTATTTAGCCATACATAAAGAGTCACTTTAGTATTAATCTGATATTAGAGATAACTTAGAAACCAACCTGTGAACAATTTACAATTGCATCCCTCATTTCTCTGGATTTCTTCACAGGACCAACCAATCTCGTATTAGCTACTGAAAGTGATGAGGTAAAGCACAACATCAGAAAGCTGAATCAAGAGGTAAGACACAAGCCTTAATTTGCGGACAGAGTCAATTGAATTTCATCCTAAAATCTGTTCATTGCATCAAAACTTTGCTGTAAAAAGTGTAAAGTTACATTTGAAATGAAAATACGTCTGCATATGTGCAAAGTGCATTTACTTTACCATCTGAGAAATTTGATATATATGCATTACACATTACAGAAGTTAACTGAATTACCAGTTGAATCTTAGTTTAGTACTAGTGATATGAGAGCAAGTTCTTTCAGTTAGAATACAGTAGATCAGTTGGATAAAAAAGACAAGCAAGAATAACAGAGTTGGAAGGGACTTTAGAGGTTTTCTAGTACAACCCCTATACCATTCTGGAAAAATGGCTGTCTAAACTCTTCTTTAAAAACTGCAGTGATAAGAGCATCCACAAATTCTAGAGGCAGGTCATTCCACTGATTAATTGTTCTCACTATCAGGAAATTTCTGCTTAGTTCTAAGTTATATCTCATCTTCAAAAATTTCCATCTGTTACTTCTTGTCCTGCCCTTGGATGTTTTGGAGAATAAGTTGACTGCCCCACCCCGCCCCTCTACACTTCTCTGTGACAGCCCTTAAATATTAGAAGACTATTATCATGTCACTCATAGTCCTTCTCTTAGTTAAAGTATCCAATTCCTGCAACCATTCATCATATATTTTAGCCTCCAGCCCCCTTTGTTGTTCTTTTCTGCACTCTTTCTAGGGTCTCAAAATCTTTTTGTATTGTGATAGCCAAAACTGGATACAGTATTCCAAATGTGGTCTTACCAAAGTAGTATCAAGTATAAATAAAGACAAAGTAGCAAAAAGCGGTACACTTCATGTGATCTTAATACTGTCCTTCTGTTGATGTAACCTAGAACCATATTGGCTTTTTTTAGCAGCTACAGCACATTCCTGGCTCATACTTAAGTAGTTGTTCACTAGGACATCTAGATCCCTCTCACAAGCACCGCTGTTGAGCTAAGTACTATAACCTGTGAATTTATTTTTCTTGACTAAAATCTTATTTTTCTCACCAATACAATTACATTTTGTTGGATAGGATCCAGTGTTCAAGTGTTCAAGTCTGTCAAGATCCTTCTTCTAAAGGGTTAGCTCTTCCCTCTAGCTTGGTGTCATCTACAGATTTGATGAGTTCCCCTTCTATCCCCTCCTCTAAATAGATTATGAAGATGTTGGAGAGTCCTGGAACTATGACAGAATCTTGGGGTACTTCGTTGCATGCTTCCTTCATGTAGCTGTAGTTCCAGTGAGGATTACAAGTGGAGTGTTGTTGGTCAGCCAATTATGAATCTATCTGGTGGTGATGTGTCTATCCCACATATTTTTACCAAGAAGTAGGTTGTGGTCTACTTTGCCAAATGCTGTACTGAAGTCCAAGTGAATTATGTCCACACATTTCACTGGTCCAGTAATTTGTCAAAGAATGCAAAAAGTTTGTCTGGCATAATCTGTTTTTGACAAACTATGTTGGCTTCTAGTAATAACTTTGCTTGTTTCTAGGTGTTTCACAGTTCATTGCTTAATTATCTTTTCCAGGGTCTTCCCAAGTATAGATGTCAAGCTGATTGGTATGTAATTTCCTGGCTCTAGTTCCCCCACCCCCCTTTTAAAGAATGGAACCACTTTGCTTCTGTTCCAGTAGTCTGGTAGTTCTCTGGTGCTCCAGGATCCTTAACAGATATGGTTTAGAAGTTCTGATACCATGTCTGGCAGCACCTTCAGAACTCTGGAATATAATCTATTTGGTCTTGGTTATTTGTACACATCTAGAGTGGATAGGTTTTCTTTTACCATTTTCTTGCCTATTTTTAAGATGTAGATAGATCAGTGCTCCAAGAGAGATAGATAACCAATAAACTAAGCAAAACCAAGCAATTTTTGCTACTGCTGCTTTTTGGCATCTGCCACCTGAGACTATTGCCTCTTCTCTCTAATGGCAAAGCTAGCCCTGATCTAAGATCCTTCCTCCTCCTTCCCACTCACTTGATGCCTGAAGCTGTGGAAAAAATAAATGCTCCCCAAAGATTACTCCTTGTATCCAACATTTGTTTTTTGGATCAGTTGTATTTTTTTTCTGCCCTGGCAAGATGAAGAAAGATGAGACTGTAAATTTCATAGACAGCCCCTGTGTTGGCGTTTCTGACTGTGGGTGTAAGAGTTTAAATTAAAATTTAATTTAAAATTTAAATTCGGTGACAATTACCTAGCAACAGAGCCTGCCCATTCCTTTTTCCCCCCATTATCTTTCTAAATTGCCTTTGTGTTCTGCATTCTATGGAAAAACTCAGATTATCCAGAGTCCCCATGTCTTCACCAGGCCTCACTTTCTAGGGTTCCTTCCCGGGGGTTCTTTTGTCCATAATTGCCTTACAGGCATCAGGACAGAGGATGATATGAATAGAAATCCTGGTCTAGAATTTAATAATCATATAACTTTTAAAATATGTGTGACTTCTTTACTCGACTTTGAACATGAAAGTTATCATTGGCACTGATTGCCCCACAACACCCCATTTCTTTCTCTCTGCTGGTTGCTTTCCCTATTTCTTATGCTGAGTCTGTTGAAGAGGATGGCCAGGTGGAAATGGCAAAACAAAGGAGACCATTTTTAATGCATTCAGCATCCCTAAAAGTGAGAGGGTTTGTGTGAATTGATTATGGTAAATTGAAGGCTTTAATATCATCAGCTGTTACTTTAAAGTTTGTCCCTCTCAATTGATCAGGCTGCCATCTTCAAATATCATCAAGCAACATAAAGTGAAGGCAGCATTTAATTTTTGAACAGTTATGTATGATTAACTTGTCATTAGTTTTAGAAAGAACCCTCCCACTCTGCAGAGAAGTTAACTGAATGATTGATTGAGTAGGGAAAGGGCATTTGTGCTTTACTGTATACTCTAGTGATACATGCTAAGAGGCATTTGTCTTTACTGTATACCCTGTTAATCCTTATTTTATTTCAAAATGGGAACTTTGGCTAAAATAGATAAGGGTGCTGTCTGGGTTGGATTTGATTACGAGAGGAAAGAAAGGTAGACAAGTGACCAAAACTGCCGCCCACTGAAATTTATTAAAAGAAAGAAGGTTGGATGACAAAAAACAAATTCTATGGATGATTATCTTTAATAGTCACTAACTGTCAAATTAAATTGTCAACATCATAAAAGAATTAAAAAACAAAGCACAGAAAGCCACAACATAGAGAGGAAAGGTTGGCGTTATCTAGAAGCACAGTAAAATTCCTTAAGATCTGAAACATTTCTACAACATCAATAGGAGTACATATGTCATTTGTTGCAGTACAATACAATAATTATGGACAGCAGGATATTGTATTAAAAATAGAACCTAAGTGAGTAAATGACTAATAAAAGGACTTAAAGACTTAAAAGGAGTAAAATTCAGTACCAGAATCCTACAATCTGAGTATTATACTATTAAATGAATATATAGAGATATGAGTTTATGTATGTGTAAGTATGCTTAAATAAAATCTTATATTTGACAGTGATAAATAAGGTAGGACAGAAGGTAAGATCTAGATGCACTATAAGAGTCACTGTAGAACAAATAAAATTGTACATCCAGAAAAGAATCAAAGCAGGGGACTTTTTATCAGCTTTTGAGTAACTAACCTTACTCCTAATATCAGTTGCACCTGCCCTATTTCACTAATCAAGAAGGAAGAAAATGAGGTCCAAAAGTGTTCAGCATAATCATGCAGCTCAGCTAGAAACTAGCCCTCCTTCTTTGATACAAAAGATGAACATGGACGGACATGATAGACTGAAGAATTGTGGTAATTAATATTGAAGAATATTAATGTTCTACCCTTAGATATATAAAGATCTTAGGCTAGTTGCTTATCTTCCACTAGTGCTGCATAAAATAATCGTTCCAATATATCATATTATAAAAATGCTTTGATGACATTCCCCAAAAAGATTCTGGGTGGTGTTGCTTTTCTGTTTATTTTTCTTGCCTCCCTACAGATAAACAACCTGAATCGGGAAGTTTCCCAACTCAGCCAAGAGTTACAGCATCTCATGAATCTTCTTCAGAGCCAGCTTACCACTCAGTCTTTTTCCAACCCTACCTCAGTCTGCCTTCACAGCTGTGAGCAGACATCGCCTTCCCTGTCTCCTGTAAGCAGATTGCCTTCTTCTCGGACCTCAGTTTCCCTGCCACCTCATAGCCTTCTGGCTTCCTCCTTGCCTATGCTCCCCAGCCTACCAGCATCCTCAAGCCTTGATTTTTCTGCCTTCACCAGCTCTCTGCCTTCTACTGCCTCCCAGGACATGGAATTCTTTGAACCCCAAGAGAGGAGGGGATCCACCTCTTGTGATTCTGTAAGTTCCACAGATCAACCTCGGGCTGACAAGGAACTTGGTGATCACTCTGGACATACAGTTAATATGACTGCTCATTCTAGCTCAGCCATGTTTTGTCCTGTCACCTCTCTTTCCCCCCAAAATTCCTTCCCCACCTGTTCAGGACAGGGCTGTTCACCACCAAACTTTTATTTCCGCTCTAGCGCGGAGAGCTTTCACTGATGCCAAGGAGCCTTTTGCCACAACTTTTTCTTTTAGGATATTTGGTGCATAAATTTCACAGCCACCAGCACCAATTTTCCTGTTTCTTAAAATGCATATATTATTATTACTACCGTATTTCTTTTTTAAAGTTATCCTTTTGGAAAATTATATATTCTGACAGCTGAAATATTTTGGTTTTCAAGGTCCTTATAAATAACAGTTATGCAACCATTGATTCAGAAATCTTGCAGATATATTTTCAAAGCAGTAATGTTATGAATGTCTTGTCAGAATCAGAACAGTCATATTCTATTTATTTTCCTCAGACTAATATCATTGGCCAATGGGCATCTTGTTACATACATATTCAAACTCTTGAATATATGTGAATTAAGGGACCATAGGACTGATCCAAAGCAGTGAAAATCTAAATGAATCCCCCTCTCTTCTACTTAGCATGTCACATAATCCATCAGGAAATTTACCAGTGCAAGGCTCATTGAAACTAATGTGAGTTGACAACAATAACACTAGAGCAGTGAACAATCATTTTGATGAGGTTTGGATGGAAGAATTTCAAATGGATTATGGTCTATGAATCAGTAATGCCCTCCCTACCACCTTGAATAGCACCTCAAATTCACCCTCTGAAGCTTCATGTCACTTCAGAGTAGAATTACTTCTCCAAGTGGATTCAAATTAATATCAATTGGTAATTTTTTTTGTTGGTCAAATTTATTTCTTGAGTTTGCTATTTCCTTTTTCTCAAAAAACTTCAGTCTGAGATTTTTGCTACATCTATTCTATATGAGCATATGTGTGCATATTTTCAAGTCTGCTGTAAGAGCCAAAGGCTTTTTCTTATTAAGTTATTTTCTCATCCTTCTTTTCTTTTTTATTTTTTCTTTTCTCTCTTCCTTGGTTAAAAGGTGCAAGTGAGGGTATACAAATGATTTCTAAGTTTATGGCAATTATAGTTGATTTTGGTTTTCAATTCCTGAACACAATTATTATAAAACAGATAATCTGCTGAGGAGGTCATTCTGGGAAATTGGCCTCTTTTTTCCACTCTGGAAAGAAGAGAATAATTAATTAGGAAACATCAATCTTTCCTCTACATAGGATCTAATGTATTTTGACAGTTCATCACATTTAAACTGCAAATCCAGGGTGCTTTTTCTAACACAAAAGATGCCAGAGATATAGATAGCTTGCATTTTCTCTGACACAAGAGTATAATTCTAGAAAGGTAGTTGCCCTTAAGATTGTTCTGTGATAAAATCAATGCACACAGGCACACAAAAAGCATTTCCTTTTTCATCAAGACAATATAACCAATGTGTTTCTGAGGCCAAAAACTTATACTGGTGGCTCCATTTTGGAAAACATAATGGCACTCTCTGTTTTACTGAACCTACCTGCTCAAAATCCTACACATGAATCTACTTTCAAAAGATCTATTTGTGAGTTGGCATATAACCATTAATGTCTTTGATCAGGCCAGTATTCGATCACCCTCTGATACACTCCATGAGACTCATTGCAACTCATTTTTGTTACATTTAGTTCTTATTCATGTGGGATTTGTTTTCAGAAACATTCAAAACAGTTCACCATCAAGTAAACAATGTGTCCAGGTTTTTTTACAAAACTCTGAGCACAGTCAATTTTAAAAGACACTTTTAAAGTAAAATAGAGGGCTGACTTGATCCGATGTCAACGTGCCAATGATGTAGAAGGTTGAAGTTTAACTTCACATTCTAACTGGCCCTGGGCAACTGCTGCTTCTCTCAGCCTCTGCCCCTAATTAATGATACGAGCATTATAAAACTCACCTTTTTTAGTGTTGTCATAAACCATCACAAGATATTTGATTGTAAATCCTCTAAGAGCACTACATAAATGTTGCATATATTAAATGCTTTAAGGTCTCACTAAATAGCAAGAAAGCATTTCCTTAAAAAGACAAACTATTTTGACAAAATTAAATAAGAAAGTTTGTCCAGAATGGGAATTTTGAGCCCTCTGAATATTGCTGATCTTTGTTTCTGTATTCCTGTTTTGCTCTCTGAGTTGTGAATACTGATCTATTGTTGGACTACATTTATAGGCCATGAATGCTCCTTGCTGGACTGAATGAGTTATTTTGTATACTGTACTATACTGTAAAATTCTTACAGTATAATAAGAATGTAACTGCTATTTTATGTACTTTATAAATCCAGCCAAATTTGCAGATGTGACGTAGAACAGATTTCAAGGAGACAGGAAGAAGTTGGCCAACTTTTCAACTGATTTCAGTAACTATGCCTCTAGTAGAATCAATACATATTAGTACTCTTTATTTCTAAATAATCTTATATAAGTAAGTAATATTCTTTATTTCTATATACAATTACTTTGAAAGTGAACTTCTTCATGTTTGAAACTGTTGCTTATGTTTGACATTAGGGGTTTTGAGCAGCTTTGAAGTGTTTTAAGAGTTGTTTCAAATGTTTAAACAGTCTAAGAATGATTAGACAGTCTGTTTCAAATGCAAAGCAATTGTCTTAAAGCCAAAATATATATTTGAAATTTAAACATTTTGTGCACTGTTATTTTTGGGATTTTTTCTTGCTCATATGAACAGATATTGTTACAGATGCAACAGGAATTCGTCCGCTGCCTTACACTCCAGAATTTCAGTTCTACTGGTGAATTGTATAGATATGGAGCCAGGGTAGAAAGATCTTATATTACAACTATCCCCCGCTCTTTTACTGAGAAACACTGAGAAAAGGAATCTTAAAGAGCAGTTTTGTATATTTTAATGAGGAAATAGGTTTATCCTATGAAAAATGCCCCTACAATAATATAGAACTAAACTAAGTAACAGTTAATATAGGAAATAATCACTACATGCTGTTATGTCTCTGAACTAGCAACTTAGTCCTACATATTTCAAAATCTGATCCCATCGCCTTTTACCTGTCAATTGTGTAAATGTTAACAGAAGTAAATCCCCTGCATGGTAAATATACCTGGAATTGTTTTTCCAATTCTAAATCTTAAATTTGGCAAATTTTACTGAAACAATACAATGATCTTGAATGATCATCTTAAAACTGTTGTGTTTCTTATAGAAAATAAGCATTACAAGGAGATTCTTTAAGTATTTCTGTGGGAGACTGTGGGTCTTTTTAATAGAGCAATAATTGGTGATGAGACCCCTCCCCCTCAAGTACAATATCTCAAATGCAGGTTTATTGAATTTGAATTAGATTGTCTGGAAGGATAAATTCTACAAATCAAAATTATCCTAAGGTTTTAGATACACGGAATGCGGTGTCTCAGTGGCTAAGACCCTGTGCTTGTCAATCAGAAAGGTTGGCAGTTTGGCAGTTCGAATTCCTAGTGCCATGTAACGGAGTGAGCTCCCATTATTCGTCCCAGCTTCTGCCAACCTAGCAGTTTGAAAGCACGTAAAAATGGATCAGATATTATCTATTCTGTTCTCTTCACATTCTTTTAAAGAATGATGTTAGAAAGAGGGGCACAGTGAGAATCACAACTTATGTTGTAAATCTAGCTAATTTGCATGTTACCTTTTTTGGAAGGGAAAGTGTAAGCATGTTTGCATGTTCTTTTTCACACAGCCCTCCCCACTTAGCTTTTCATATTTAGAGGGGAGGGGAATAAAATAGTGTCTCTAGCCAAGATCTGTTCAGTTACAACTCCCATCAGCCTCTATTCCACTAACAAAGGAAGCTTGACAGAAGACCTACTGACATGCTGGATCACATTTTGACATCTTCTGATGTAGAGATGCAGTTGTATGGCTAAATATTTTAGTAAACCTTAGAAAGGGCTACTTGTTCCCTTCTAAAATCCTTTTAAAAGAATTCTGTATCTCTTCCTACGTTATTTGATTCTACCTTCTACTGAAGTGCTATGGCATCATGATGCTAAACACACTTACCTAGGACAAACACTGCAAAGATTTCAATTGCACTTTTCAAAGGATTGTGTAGTGCTTTAAAAAAAAGCAAGGGAGTTTTGGTCTGCCAGATATTATCAAGGCCAATTAGTGTCCACAGGGGCTCCTTCCACAGTTTCTTAAAGAGCTGGTGTAGTCTTAAATCTAACATTCTCTTTGGCTGTGAATGAACCTCTTCATTTCTTTTGGAGTTAAAAAAAATAAGTTTTAAATGGGAGAGATCTTTTCCTTCTACTGCTTCTAAATATATTTAATACTGCAACCATCAGAATGAACAAAACAAATAATGATCTTTAAACTATGGAGAAATCAAGATTACTGGAACCAAATTATGCTAAACCAACTGACCAAACAAACAAACAAACAAAAATAATCTTTCTGGGTTCAGAAAAGAGATAGGCTAGAAATATATTTTTCTCACCAAAAGATGCTTTATATCAGACTACAAGGAATTTATAATGACATATTGTATACAACTTGTGTTCTAAATCCTAGATGTGTTGATAGTGTCTCAAGGAAATAGATTCTGTGCTTGTTTGTTAAGTATTTAACTTGTAAAAAAGAAACATAAACATTACTACAAATATGCAACAATTTCCTATAGATAATAACCTCAAAACAAGTATGCATATGTGTGGTTGTGTCCCACTGTAAATATGTGCACAGGTATGTTTAGATACCAGAATATTGTAAATAGACTCCAATTCGGAACCAGGAAATTCTGGTGTTAAAAACTCCCAGTATTATTACATTCATTTTCCTTCTTCCTTTTCATAGTACCCCTATAGTCCTACACAGCTAAGCATCTAAAACAATATGTTTGTTGCTATGGCAACTGTCGCCATTGCTTAATGGTCAGTGCTGTTCTATAGAGAAAAAATTGAAGAGGCGGAGGTACTGTTTAGATGTCCCATTGCACTGTGTTCCTCCTGTCAGTTATTCAGATCCCCCTGATTAGTTATTTCCTGGGATTGGACCCTGTTGCCATGATGGGACCTACATCTCCTAGCAACCAGAAGCACAGTTGCCTTTATCTTTGCAACATTGGCCTCCTCTCTTCCTAATAAGATCTGGAGGGGCATTTCATTTCATCACCTACCCCAGAGAACAGGCATTGTGGTTATATGAGGCTAGCAGCTGATTTTAACCAAATCCATCATTATTTTCCAAAGACTTAGATAATGTCAATATCTTTCTGAAAAAGAAAAAAGAAACCAACTGCTTTACACACACACACACACACACACACAGGGGGGGGGGGAAGAGATTGTAGACCTGAATACAACAGGACCAGCATGCCTACACCCATATCTACGAAAAGATAGATGATAGATAGATAGATAGATAGATAGATAGATAGATAGATAGATAGATAGATAGATAGATAGATATAGAGATACATACATACATACATACACACACACACATACACATGCAACATAAACATAAAATGTCTTGAATTAATTTTATATTTATGTATAATACATTTGGTGATGTTTATTTGTAGTCTCTTCTGTGTTCTAAACCAGAATAAATATTACTTTTTGCTTAGAGAGAATAGTTTAGTTACCAGGAAATACCCCGAAACATTTTCTGTACCTGAGATGAGGCATAACAGTTTTTAGAGTAGAAGGTGTGGTAGGCTAACTAAATTTGTTTTATTTTGAAGCTAAAAAGACCAAAGATCTATTTTCCTTGCCTTGAAACGACCTCTGCAGGTCAATTAAAAAATAGCACCAATTAGAGCCACAAAATTGGACACACCAATCTTTTGTTGGGAGAAAGCTATGCAGATCTCCAACTACTAATTATCAGATGTCAAGCTAAACTCTAAGAAATAAAGGGTTCTGTCTCTCTTTGTTAGTTTTTGTGTGCAGTTGTGTAACACAGGTAGAATTATAGTCAATCTGTTGCAAACACAAACCAGAGACTACCATGACATTCTGTACTTCCTCTTCATTTCTCAGTGGCTTCATATTAGCACCATATTTACTACTCCTTGTCGCTTGAGTTTATTTTTAGAGATAATGGCTTCATTCACAAAGCACACTAAATCAAGAGGACTCTGCCATATTTTGGTCTACCATGTTGAATTAAAAAGTTCATGTTGTCTCATTGTGTCATGTAAAGCAACAGCACAAAATGAACTGAATAGACCATTATTCAAGAAACCATTGGTGTATCAGCCAAATATGGCCTATAATCTAAACTACTTTCATTATTTGAAATAATAAGTCACCAGCTCAATTTTCTATTATTCTAAAAGATGGAAGAATTCATACTAAACAGATATAGAAATATTTTATATAAATAAACTTTATTTTTAGATTGGATTACAAAATCAAGTACATGTGTGAAAATCATTCATAAACTAGTGCAAAGAAGAGCAACAAAGATGATTAGGGGTCATCTAAAATATATAAGCTAAAATATATAAAGAAAAGCTGCAGGAATTGGGTACGTCTAATCTAGTGAAAAGGAGAACCAGGGGCAACAAGTTGCAGTGTTTCAGGCGCTGCTACAACGAAGAGGGGGGTCAACCTATTCTCCAAAGCACCAGAAGGCAGGATAATAAACAAGCGATGGAAGCTAATCAAGGAGAAAAGCAATCTAGACCTAGAAAAACTTCCATGACAATGAGAACAATTAACCAGTAAGTGGCTTCCCTCCAGAAGTTGTGGTTGCTCCATCACTCAAGGTTTGAAAGATCAAATTAAACAGCCATTTATCCAGAATGGTATAGCGTCTCCTGCTTATGCACTAGAAGACCTCCAAGATTCCTTCCAACTCAGTTATTCTGTTATAACTACACAGAAATATGATTACATCCAGTCTCCTTCTAGACACACATGGTTATATACGGTGTATGTATGTATGTATGTATGTATGTATGTATGTATGTATGTATGTATGTATATATGTGTATGTGTACACACACACACATATACAGACAGACACATTCTTATTTTATTCATAACAATTGTCTGCTACATATAAACCAATAACAGGAAACAAGGGCCACTTCTCAGCTCCCATAAGACCTTGAGAAAAATGTTATGCCAGGAATGGCCAACTATTTTGGCAAGTGGGCACATCTGGAATTTTATTGCAATACTAGCTGATAATCGAGCATTGTCCCAGTATTTATTTATAGGTGAGAAATGTCCAGACCCAACATAATTTCTAATGTTGAATTTTCCTCCTTATCAGAAGGAGCTCCCTTGTGGAGTACTATAAAGCCATTACCATGTCAACTCTACTGTGCTGTACAGTAGAAGCCATTTTATGGCACTACAATAGAAGCCATTTGAAGAATGTATAGTAACAGAACACACACCCTGAGGGGTCTTAGGGGTGTCTTACTCCTACAGTATTTGTTTCCAGAAAGTAAGACATCTGTGTACCAAGTTTGGTTGAAATTGCTTGAAGCGTTCCAGAGTTATGCTGGAAGACACACACACACACACATTTTTAATATATAGATTATTGGTGTTACATGGGGAAAAGAATGTTTGACCACTCACAAACTATTTGTTGGTACAAACTGTTCAGATGACCAAATACAAAACTCACAAAGTTCATTGGATCATTCAAGTAGAAAATGAAATACAGAAGGTACACTAATATTTGTCTATAGATAGTGGCCATTCCAAAAGAATTGTTAAGCTTCATATTAATATTCTTCTGCAGGCAGAACTGATTAAACATTTAATATTATTGAAACATTCTTGTAATCTACCTGCAATTAAATAGGAATAGTATTGTGGTTTGGACAGCACAGGAGCAAAGAGGACACACTCTTATTTTCTATTAAAATAGAAACCTAGGAAAATAGAAATGCACATTGCAGCTGAAGAAAGGAAATCCAAATGGATGGATGCATGCATGCATGCATGAGGGTGCAGTGGCTAAGCAGTTAAGATGCTGGGCTTGTTGACTGGAGGGTTGGCAGTTTGAGGCCAAGTACCATGTGATGAAGTGAGCTTCCATTACTGACTCTGGATTTTGCCAAACTAGCAGTTCCAAAACATGTAAATGCAACTAGATAAATAGGTACCACTTTGTTGGAAGTTAACAGTGTTCCATGCATTTTTGTCATATAATCATGTCAGCCACATGACCACAGAAGCATCTTCAGTCAATATCTGAATCACCATACTTTCAGGCTGTAAGTTGTGGATGAGTACCCCCTCTCCCAAGAGTAAGACATGACTGCCAGGGAAAACTTTGCAGCCATGAGTTCTATGGTTTACCTATCAGGACATATTAAAAATCATCTAATCCTTAGCAGTTATTAAGTATGCTGTATATGGCCTCAGATAACTTGACATATTACATCATATAATTTATTTTACAAAAAGAAAGCCAAAATTGAGAAGCCATGTATGAAAAACTAAGTATACCTTATGAGTCAATAATTTGTAGAACCACCTTTACCAGCAATAATTTGAAGTATGATTTTATTAGCCTTTCATGTTGTTGTGGAAGAATTTTGCCCCATTTTTATTTATAACATTCAGTTCAGTGAACTTTGTAGAGATTTGTTTATGCAAGACTCTCTTGAGGTCCCACCACAGCATTTTAAATTGGTTGAGGTCAAGATTTTGACTGAGCCATTACAACACCATTTCTTTTTCAGCCATTCGGTTGAAGATTTGCTGGTGTGCTTGGGAACATTGTCCAGTTAAAACTTGGCCAATATTGGCCAAGCTTTAACTGTTGTACAGATGGTCTTACATTTGACTCTAGAATACTTTGATATACAGAGTAGTTCATGGCTGAACTCAATGACTGCAATATGCCCAGATGTCATGTGGCTGCATAACAAGCTGAAATCATCATCATTCCACCATCGTGCTTGGCAATTGGTATGAAATGTTTGTGCTGATATGCTGTTTGGTTTTTGCCAAATGCGGCACTGTGCATTATGATCAAACAACTCCATATTGGTCCCAACTGTCCAAAGGACTCTGTTTCAGAAGTCTTGTGGTTTTTTTACATGCAACTTGGCAAACCTAAGCTGTGCTATATTCCTTTTAAAGAGAAGAGGCTTTGTCCTGACAACCCTTCCAAACAAGGCATACTTAACCAGTCTTTTAAAAACCGTACTACTGTAGCATGAACTTCAACATGTCAATAGAGGCCTATAGAGTCTGAGATGTAACTCTTGGGTTTTTTTCAATTTTTTGAAGAGTGCACTGTCTGACCTTCGGGTAAATTTGCTGGAATATCCATTGTCTTTAATGTTTTCCACTTGTGAATAATCGTCTTCATTGTAGAATGATGGACTTTAAATTGTTTGGAAATGATTTTATAACTCTTCCCAGATTGATGGGCAGCAACAACTACTTAAGATCATGGATGACTCTTTACTCTTCAGCATTTTGTTAATACACACCTCAATGCTCGGGACTAGTAAACTCCTTAAATTTCTGCTTTTATTGAGGTAGTCACATTTGCTGATGATCAATTGTTCAAGGCCCTTGATTAGCAGTACCTGGCTGCTACTTAGCCTTTTCATACATATGAAAACAGTAGGGTGTACTTAGTTTTTCATATATGGCTTCTGCGTATTGGCTTTCTTTTTATAAAATAAATGGTGTCATGGTGTGATATGTCGTGTGATGCACATCTGAGGTTGCATTTAGCCTATTTTTAAGAATAGGTAAGGACCAGATGATTTTTTATTAGGCTTGATATGTAACTCTCAATACAGAACTCAAAGATGGTGTTTCTTTTTCACACATCTTTACATATGAGTGTATGAATTTGTGTGTGTTTTTGCAGTAAAACATCTGTGTGTATCTGCGATGGGCAACAATACCTCTATTAACTAACAATTAATCAGTGGAAGAATTTGCTTCCAGAAGTTGAGACTGATCTAACACTGGAAGCTTTTAAAAAAGAGATTGAACAGCCATTTGTCTGAAATGGTATAGGCTTTCCTGCCTGAGCAGGGGGTTGGACTAGAACAGTGTTTTTCAACCTTTTTTGTGCAAAGGCACACTTTTTTCATGAAAAAAATCACGAGGCACACCACCATTAGAAAATGTTAAAAAAAATTAACTCTGTGCCTATACTGACTATATATAAAGTGTTTTTCCCACGGCACACCTTACACTATGTCACGGCACACTAGTGTGCCGCGGCACAGTGGTTGAAAAACACTGGACTAGAAGACCTCCAATGACCCTTACAACTTTGTTATTCCGTTCTATTCTAATTCCTAATTTTTCTTCCTCAGAAGAGTGGAATATGAGTTCTTCTAAGCATAGAATTGTTGCTCATCACAGATACACACAGTGATAATTAGATAGGCAGAGATTGCAACTTACATATAAACAAGTTTAAGATAACAAATATCAACATATCTAAATCAGGGAATGCCAGATTTTTAAAATGTACTTGGGAGGAGGTACAAAATGTTTACTGTTACTAATGCCCGCTTTAAACTCTATTCCACCTTCCCTCCATACGCAATACAATAAGATAACGGCATAACATGGTTCCACATCGGCCACTCTCTCCAACCAAGCGTGCTTCAATTATATAGCACTATATTTGGATGTAGTATGACTCTCATCATTTCCAGCCATTAAAGTCAAATGTAATAGGATTTGTATTTTAGGCCGTTTCTGGAGGTTTTCTGCGCTTTCACCACAGGCATAAAGGTACCCCTTATCGGCAATAACGCCCGTCTGCACAACGCCCGTTTACTCAAGGATGCATCCTTTTCCCCGCCTTCTCAAATGACATCACCAGCTGGCGAAAAAAGCAAGGCTCCGAATTCTTTCTCTTGATTTGCCAACGAGACAGCCTGTCAGAGAGAGGAAGTAGAAGTACGGAGCTTCTGAGGAAGCGGAAGAAGCTGAAAAGAAGCCAAGGGCGGAAGTGGGTCCGTTTGAGGTTTGGAATAGGGGGAAACGGGATTCCGGTAGGGAGGTGGTGGACTGTTATCTGCGGCGGTCCCGCAGGCGGGAGTGGGTAAGTGTAAGGTTTTGTTCGGGAAAGACGAAAGCCAATCCCTAAAAATCCTTCCAGTTTTAAATTCTTGAGGGGAGTTTTTAATTTTCCCTCCGTCACACATAAGAGTGGCTTGGAAATGAGGTTTCTTAGCCTGGCAAGCCAAATGAAACTTCCATGTTCTGGAGCAGTATATCTCTCACTACCTGTTGCTGGTAGACGAGGACGTGAGAAATTCTTGGCTTCCTGGAGATAATTAGATCACGTTGGTTGGGACTAGAGTGGCGTCTGCTTTGGTTACCAAAGGCTGTGCTGGGTTTGGGACTTGTTGACAAAGGTCCTGTTGCTTTGCTTTGAGGATTATTGGGAAGTGGAGTCCTTGACCTGAGAACTAAACAACACAATCACTGATATTTAAACAAAGCTATGGCGATAACAAGGGATGGTGCTGTTTACGGTGGGTGTGACATTCCTCACTGGGAATGCTTCCTTTTCTACTTTTAATATAACGTATTTATATTTGATGCCAGTCTCTGAAATTTAGATATAGCATTCATGCATACAATCATTTTAATATGTTATGCCATAAATTAAAAGAATGAAGATGTCAGATTTATATAACGTTCTCTAGCTCTTACTATGTTTCATTCTGTGGCAGCGTAGGCAGGCCGAAGTGGCAGCGGTGGTGGATAGAGCCTTAGTGTGCGGGAGCAAAGTGCCACTTGCCTTTGCCGAACATCATTCCGCCTTTGTCATGGTACATTTGCACTACCTAGCAGTGCCAAGGCACCCCTCATCTCCCTTGTAGGATCGGGTGACCAGTTCTTTCCCACATCATTAGCAGCCAGGATCGGCTCATTGCCACTGCTTGCTTCCGCTTTGCTTTTGCCAGGATGGTGAGCGCTAGAAGGATTCTGTCCTCGGCCTGCCAGTTCCCTCCCCACCGTTTGGTTTGGGGAAGACAGTGTCCTGCAGGCCCTGGTGTGGAGGGCAGGCAGGCGGGTGGAGCGAACAACCTGGAGATTTGGGCGGCCTTTACGTGGCCATGATGCCTGCAGGATCATGGAATGAAGAGACCCAGCTTTGGCCTCCAGTGCACTCTTCTCCTCCCAGGCAGCGGGAGTTTTATGCAATGCTCACTGAGGCATCTGATCTCCCGTGACAGAGGGAAGGACTGGAGTTACTAAACAGGAGGCCAGGCTAAGTGCCTGAAGGACTCCATCCCATCACTGGGAGTCCAGGCACTTCAACGAGAGCGCCCAAAACTTCAGCCGGGCTCCTCAAGACACAGAGTTTACATAGTCCGATCTAGCGCCCGGGCTGGCTATAACACGAACATTTATTGCACACATCCAGGCCAAGGGCCATAGTTTGAGGACCCCTGAGTTAGTGCAATATAAAAAATGTAAGTAATTTTTCTGCAGACCACCAAAGTTTTCTTGTGGACCACCAGTTGGTACCCACTGCAATAGAGTTCTTTTAATCTCATAATGTAATTTGGCCATAATGATCATGGATAATGGGTACTGTAATTCAAGAGCTATGGATGTGAGGTTGGGAAAAGCTCCTGCAAGAAATGATCTTGGTATATGAGTAAAATAAAATAAGTATATTCTATTAGTCATATGCTTGTTACAAGGGAGGGCTGTAAAAGGACTGTGAAACAGTATATAAATCTAAGTGCTATTGCTATTATGTCAGGTCTGCAACCTAGCCTTCTTTAAACATATTAAAATTGGTTATTTCAAGAACCCTATGTTATAAAACCTACATATTTCCCCCATGGGATAAATGAATGTACTGGTTGCAGGTTGAAAATCTGGTGGTGGAACCTTTTCAGGTACCATTTATTCATTAAGGGTTTAATTATTTTCATACATAATTAACATTAGAGTCATTTAATTATATTGTATCTTAAATCTTAATGTTTCTTGCTGAAAACTTGTTTTTTAACAGTTGAACTTCCATAGTAATTAAGCCATTTTTCCTGATACTCAGGATTCTTTATTTGTGGCTAATTGCATTGTTTCCATTTCAATTCTAAATGATTATCTTGAAAAAAATTGTATAATGCTAAATTTTTAATCTAAAAATCAGTTCAATATCCTATTGTAATATTGGTCAAAGCTTGTAATACAACTTTAAAAACAACAACATTCAATTCTGCATGGTTCAGGGGTTGAAGGGGTTCAGTTGAAAGGGGTTAAAGAATTAGCTTGATTATGCCTGATTTCTGACCTTATGGTAAAAATAAGGTAGAAGCGTATACATTTGTAGTTCATTTATCTTGGATACAACCCCAAATTGGTATTTAGGTGATGTTGAAGGTGTATTGTATTGAAATGGCAATTTAATAGACATTTAATTTTTGCACTTCTCTAACTTGCAAAATCCTTTTCATTTTCTGTTTGCAGCTGCAATTTTCTTCTGAAGTGAAGAACAACAGTATTCTTTCCATTTTAATAACTGACTTGCTCAAGGATTTCTCAGCAGATGATGATTCAAACTGACTGTTTGAATCAAATACTTCAGCTGCTATAAAAAAAAAAGGAAACCTATTTCTTTCTCTGGCTGAAATATTTCTGTCTTTCAGTTGCAGCATTGTTTGCTGACAGTCTCATCTTTCTATTGGAACTTGTGCAATTGTTGTAGGCCATGGCAGGTCGACGTCCTAATGGGCCAACTATAGGCAAGATCTGTCAGTTTAAATTGGTGCTCCTGGGAGAGTCAGCTGTTGGGAAATCAAGCCTTGTCTTGCGCTTTGTAAAAGGACAGTTTCATGAGTATCAAGAGAGCACAATCGGAGGTGAGTGTCACAATCATTGATAAAGCCGTTCAGAATCTCTTTGAAATTTAGCCTTGTATGATAGTTAACAAGTATTTTTCATTAATGAGTTCTTTCTAAACTAACCTGTATAGAACATTTTTGGGGGATGGACACAATTGTTAATTCCTGCTGATACCTTCCATCTGTCTTTGAATCATCTAGCATACTCTGTGTGTTGGACTACAACTCCCAGAATTCTCTAACAGAAAGTCGTGGTTGCTGGGAATTCTGGAAGTTGGAAGACAAATCTAGACGGTAAGTTGTTAATTCAGTGGACTATGGCTATAGCATCCATTGTGACTACACAATAATGGACAGATGTTAGACAAATTTTCTTAAAATACTTTGTATGAAATGTAGGTAATGTTGGAAGCCTAAGTCCAAATGATTTCCCAGAAGTATTCCCTTATTAATATATTTTCTGAATGGAGCAACTTGGCAGAAGGATTGAATTGTTTCCAGGAAATGCTGAGATTAGGATTTTTTATGACATTTCTCCTGGCATAATCTAAGAGATCCTGGATGGTTTACAATAAATACTGATACCATGTAATAAAATAAAAATAAATAGAAGCTAAATAGCATCAGAAATCATACCTAGCATGTTCCAGAAGTCTCTTTGATATTTTTTAAAGCTGTGGTTCCAATACAAGTGGAAAGAATAAAAACAAAAAAGACATTGTAAGTACATAGCCATGCAGAAACCTTGTTTTGTTAAAGTATCATAATTGGCTTGAGGCCAATAGCTACATCATTTCTGCTCCTTTTTAAAATGTTCCTGTGACAAATGCCGGGCACATTGTATACCTTGGCAATTCTGTACAAAAGTTTAGCAGAGCAAGCTTTTGTCTCTAGGTTTGAATCAGGTCTTTTTGACTAGGTAGAAATGAAGAATCTGCTTACAAATGTTAAACAACTATGCTCCATTAACAGAGTTATGTTTCAACTATGTCAGTGGGAGAAAATGTCTTCCACATATATCACTGGGAAGAAAACTTCAGGTATACAGCAGATGGCCAATTATAGAGTTAATACAAACTGTAGCCAAAAATTGCTTTATAGGTGAAAAAAGCTCTTGTTTCTATGTAAAATATAGCCGCCCCTGAGTGGAACCCAGCCTCAATTCCTGTTCTGACTATTGTTTAATCTTTCTGTATTCTAGCTGCTTTCCTCACACAGACCATTTGCTTAGATGATACAACAGTCAAGTTTGAAATCTGGGATACAGCTGGACAGGAGCGCTACCACAGCTTGGCCCCCATGTATTATCGAGGGGCTCAAGCTGCCATAGTTGTTTATGATATCACTAATATGGTAAGGCTTTTATAGATTGAGTCCAAAATTATTCCACAGGGGCAATAGTGTTTCTTTTCTGGTTTCATTCACCTTGAGGATATGATATCCCAGGCATATATGAATGCATCCACTGAATCAGTGGCATTCTAGGAGAGAACCACTGATGCAAATAGTTTGAATTTCGTGCCATTTCACTTTAATATTGGGCCCAGTTTGCACAGTGTTACATTTCAGAGCAGCTTATTCTACACAAAGTTTCTGTCTATACAATATTTAAAGATACAATGAAAGAGAAGGCAGGCTAAAACCCTCATCTGCAGCGTGAAGTGATGTAACATTGGCATTACTTTCTGGCCTCAGTAAGAAGGAAGCCGCACTTAAAACTGCTTTAAACCAGGTAATGGAAATAAAATAGCCATAGATGTCCTGATGTCTATAATTCTATTGAATCATCATCTGTTGACTTACAGAATTAATTTATGTTAAAAATGAGAATAGCCCAAATTTCACAAAACTGCCATATCTGGAAAGATATCAGTGCTTTTACATGAATTTGGCCATTTTTAAAAGTTTTAAGCTTTTAGCTTGAAAGCGTAGGAGAATGTACATAGGTCATGTTGAATTGTTGGATTTTTGTATTCTCAGCTTCTTTCTCTTCCTGGGGACATTTCATTTGCAGTCTTGGTAATACAGATGGTACAGGAAGAGAAACAAGCTCAGAAGTATATCTGAATACTATTTTCATAGGGTGTTGCTGTTTATTTATTCAATACATTTGTACTTCCCATTAAAAATATCTCAAAGAGGTTTATAAGTCTCAGGACATCTAAGCTTTCCTACATATTTGAAGTTAAAAATCTAGCAATTTGATATTTTTGTATTAACATCTTCATAAACAAAATCCCAAGCACTGACATCCTTTACATGTATTAAATCTTGAATTACTTCTGTGCACATGCTCTGTCTCCTTCTTTCTTGTGACCAGAAGTATAAACAAGAATTCAGTGTTTAATGTGCATGAACTAAGAATCATCGTTCACTATTGGAATGGTAAATCTGCAGCACTTTAGATCCTGATCTGAAGTTCCTGGTATCTCTTGCCATTATTCTTCAGCAGCTTTTGCCACCTGAATAGGCAGTGGGAGGAAATCCGTTCTGTGAGTGCCAGTTTGTCTTATACCTGGTATACTGTTCGAAGCTGTTCCGCAGTGAAGGAGCCCCATCATTGAAAAATGCATTGTATGATATATCACCTATGTCGGAGCAGGGGGCATATGTTAGAGTTCCAGGAGGTGAGAATTATGGAGCTGTGCTTGCTCTTCATAGGATACCTTTGTGCGTGCCAAGAATTGGGTGAAGGAACTACAAAGGCAAGCTAGCGCTAGCATTGTCATTGCCCTGGCAGGGAACAAGGCTGACCTGGCAAGCAAACGAGCTGTTGACTTCCAGGTAGGTGACTGGGTTTTTTTACTGGGAAATAGTAGCTTTTCCTTCCACAATGTTCTTGGGTGCTTTTTCAACATGAACAATAAATACCTTAAGATAGTTTAAGAATCATAAGTTGGTTAAGAACTGCTTTTGTCCAAATCCAATTGTATCCTTTTCAAATTTTACTCTTTGCATAAGGACTATTAGAGGTGTCTTATCAGGATAATTCCTCAACAAAATGTTTTGACTGGGGAATGATCTAATAAATCTAATACCATAAGCTATGAATCAGAAAAGCCCTTAGTAATATTTCATTTTTGTTACGAATTCGCTACTCTGTCCTTAAACAGATTTATTGATAAATTTTGATGTTATTTTTAACCATGATTCTTATACATGTTTTCAGCAACCAAAAAGCATTTCAAAATAACAAAAAATATAACTTCATGAAAAGTATTAATCTGCTAATCTGAGAGAAATTGCCTTTTAAAAACAGTTTTTTATTTGGAATTTCCACATTTACAATCCAAGGGTAATACTAACCTGTGTAAAGCTGCTAGATTTAGCAATATATCCTTTACTTATTTCACACCTTTTGTTTCTTGGTTGGTACAAACTTGAATGTAATCACAAATGTATTAAATTAGGCATGAACATCTCATAGCTTGAATCCCCTTTGTAGTCCCTGGAATCATTTTTTGACTATAACTGGTCAATATTCTCCTCCTCCTCCATTTAATTTGGAAAAATGATGAGCTTAGAATAGCACCCCCACTTTCAAGGTTTTCAGCAGAAGTGGATTTAAACCTGATTTCCTTAATTCCAGCCAATGAAATAAGACACACTATTTGGAAAAGAGCAAAGAACTGGAGATTAAGCAAAGAACAACAGATCAAATAACTGTTTTCTGAGACTTCTGTAGTAAGAATGGTGACTTGGGCCCATCTTGGCTTAAATTTCAGAGTAATTGTAAAGACTGTTGAGAAATGAAATGGAACCTTTTGTTCCCTCTAATATGTACAGTAATTACCAGCGTCAACCTAATTCTGGGAATTATCAAGCATAGTATATCTTAACACATTAACATACCTGGACAATATTTCTATATTTTATCTGTTTTATAGTCCCTCTTTGGAAATGTGGGTAGCTAGAGCTTTTTGGTCAAGGTTTGGTAGAGGGACTATGTTTATCATCTTCCCAATATTTTTAATGACACTGATATGGTCTAGCTTTAGAAGAAGCCAGCCATGCTTACAAAGGTTAAATGCATCTCTTTGAAAATTCTGACATTGCTGACATGATTGCTTACAGGAAGCCCAGCTCTATGCAGAGGACAACAGCTTGCTGTTTATGGAAACATCAGCGAAGACAGCAATGAATGTGAATGAGGCTTTTGTGGCAATAGGTTAGTCAAGGGGAGGAGAAAGGCAGCTTGAGGAGGGTATCCTCTCCAACTACTGCCATGGGCTACACCAAGCAAACTCTTTCATGGATAGTAACCTTAGTTCTCAAACACTCTGCAGAATTTTAACAATATAAATTTGTGGCAAGTTGCTAGCGTAAGCAAAAGAGCACCTTTCTGGTGTTGGGTAAGAGCATAGACTCTAAAATTGTATCCTTGCATCCAGAAACTTGCAAGAGGGAAATAGAAACAAGGCAGGAAACAGAGAAATTAATAGAAAGGTGGGTGTAAAAATAATGGGTTGAATGACAGACTGAGTCAAGGTAAAAAGAAAATATGGAAAGCTTATAAACTATGGAATAAGATGGCCCAACGGCTGGGGTAAAATGAGTGGCTTAGGAACACCTCTCCCTAAAGTGTATTTTGGGAATGTCCATCTCCCATTGAATTACAACAGGTACATTGGGCAAGATTAGCCAAGAAAAAGCTGGCAATCTGAGTAAATCTCTTTCCCCACAACCAATTTTTTTTGTGCTTTTAATTTTTCCTGTGAAGTTAATTTAAGAGCCAGGCTCCTAAGTATACCCTCCTCTCTCCCCCAGCAAAGAAACTTCCCAGGAATGAACCACAGAGTGCAACAGGAACAGCAGGCAAGAATCTAAATGTCAACCTCCACGAGAATACCCAGTCCAGCAAGGGGCAATGTTGCAGCCACTAAGGATTCTTGTCTGGCAGCTCCAATTGGAACGTGTCTGAATCAATTGCACTTACAGAAGACCAGCTGCCAGGATCTTTTTCCTTTCTCCTCCTCCACTGAGATTTTTTTCCCCTCATAGAATGGGGGAGGGGAGCATAGCAGAGGCCATTCCTCTTCTGAACAAACAATAGATTTGTTTTTTTAAGGAGTCCTTTTTTAAAATACAGATGAACAATGGCACTCTTCTACATTTTTGTGGGTGGACAATGTGTGCTTTCAAAACCTTGATCCCTCTTCCTTTCTGCCTTTTATTTTCTGAAGGGATTTATACCCTTGCATTTGCTCAGAGCTCTCTGGAAGAAGGGACATCCTTTCCTGAGACAAAATATGTCTATAACATCTGCTTGGTGATCCCAAGCTGATTGGGTTGTACCCTAAAGAAAAATACAAGTTATAGCCAGGGGAGGCTACATAAAATAGGAATGAGTTGCAGAAATACTATGCACATTTTTCTTTGAAATTTTGGTTCAGAAATGACATACAAACCTGTAAAAGACTGTTACAGAAACCTGAAGGTAACAGTGAATTGAAGCTGTAGCATTGATAGAGTGAGAGAAACCCATAGCCTCTAAGCTTTGTATTGATCAAATTTGTAATTATGAATGTTTTTAAAGATCAATAGAAAGCTGATTTTCCTCTTTTGTATTATAGTTTCCAGCATTTAACAAATCAGTATCTTTTAATAACATATACCAATTAGTCCTTTATCCTTCTTAGGTTTAATTGGGCTTTTGGTATGCCAAATCTACATTAACCTATTATTTACATATTGGGTATAATGCACTAATTCAGCCTGTTAAATATATAAAATGATCATTTTTTTACAAGCAACATTATGCTATTAGTAATCCTATCAGGATATGGGTGTATCAGCGAAACAGGTTGGTAGAGTGTATTCAAGCTGGGGCGGGGAGCAATGATAGGTATTTTCATATACACAACATTACCAATATTGGTAATGCAAAAGGGGTTTTGTTTCTGAGCTAGTGTCCAGGGCAATTTTTGTCTTATGCATATTTGTATTTAAGACAGTACATCAGTCTCTTCAATTCAAAGCTCCAATTGTGTATGAGTTAAAAAATAAATTTTTATAAGTCGTGTTGAATGTTAACTTGAATCATTGTTTTTGCACATATCAGCTTACATACTGATAACTTTCTAAATTTAACATTTAGTTTTTGCAAGGGTTTTGTAACTTTGTTTACCACAACTCCCAAATATGATTAATCATTTTTGCAATCATTTCCTCATGAATATAACTGATGATTTAAAGAGGGTTAAGATCGGAAAGGAAAATAAAAATAAAAGATGGGTAACTTTCACCACATTTTTAATAAATGGATCGTCTTTAACTTTGTCCTAGCATTCAACAAATATTTTGCTGAAAATTACCCATATATCACCATGGTCATATTCAGAAAGCTCTGCTCAGACAATGCTCCTATGCCTTTACTTTTCCAAGGCAAATTTGATCAGTTTTTATAAAGAAAAAACAACCTACAACTCTAGATATACACCCCTCCTCTAATTGCTTGAGGATCATGATCCACAGTTTGAGAATTCATGCTATACTGTTTGGAAATCTGAGGTACTATGTACAAGTCCTACTTTATATTGTGTAAATTATCCACTATTGGGGAAATGCTACATTTTTATTTTATAAACATGAGAAACATGTAATCCTTGCATATTGACCATGGAAAACACTTTTTGGAATTCCTAGAGCGCTGAAAATTAAATTAGGGAGGAATGTAAAAAATGTCAAGAGGATGTCTGAAAGCTTAATAAAGAAAATTGATTTTTAAAAAAGTTATCAAAGTCCAAGCGATAAAATTTGTATTTTGAGGTCACATTCATTTAAAGTCATTTAAATGAACAAAAGTGGTAAAATGCTCTTCTCAGACATAAGACTACTCTTGGATGGGTATTCATTTTCACACATCTTTCAGCTGTAGATCTAAACATTAAAGCGAAGCTGAAATACGCATGAAAATGTCTGATAATGCAATATATCTATAGTTGAAATTTAAACTATAAATTTTGTAAAATACTCATCCTACAAAAGAAGTCTATGCTTGACAGCATTCATTCCATTTTACAAATGGGTATGTTCATTTACAACAGATTTTATAAAATCTGAAAATTACAAAGGAAATCAGAAATATTTATTCTACATATTTTTTTCACTCTTTGCTGATTCTATATTCACGGTTAGAAAAACAATTATTTGCCTTTAAAAAAAATACAATAAGTTTCCGACTGGACAGCCACCTTTCCCTATTAATCTATCGAAATATATTCCCCAGCATGCAACTGATGCCAGGGAGCATGCGCAATAGCGCTCAACATCCATAGACAAAGGCCCCCTCCCAGCTTCTGAACATGCTCAGTGGTAGCCACGCGCCCACGCCGTCTTGCAGGGTCTTGGGCATCATGGCGGAGGCAGAGGTCTCGCAAACTACCCGGATCCCGCAGACTAGCGCTCCTTCCTCCGCCACCTCCTCTGCAGTTACAACGCCGCCGGTAGGAGGGGGAAGCGGAGCTGGAGGAAGCACCAGTGACCCGGTCCGTCCAGGATTAAGTCAACAGCAGCGCGCGAGCCAGCGCAAGGCGCACGCGCGGAGCTTCCCGCGGGCAAAAAAGCTGGAAAAGCTGGGAGTATTTTCAGCATGCAAGGTACGGGGGCCTGGAGGAGACAAAAGAGTTTAGGACTGCCTTCGGGTGTGTGGACCAGCCATCGTTGGATATTTTCTTCCGGACAAGATCCTATAAACTTAAAAAAAAACATAAAACCCATGCAAATTCCTGCCAGTTCATGGGTTCAAGATTTTATTTATGGAACTATCCTGTGCTCTGGGCCCGTCTCAGTAGCCGGCTTTGGGATATAAGGAGTTACTGTACAAATCTGTGGTTCTTTTGGCCTACTCTGATGGGCACTAGGTGGCTCTCCAAAATCTAGACAGGTCTTTTGCACCCATTCTAACGATCGTCCCTTGACCAGCAGTAGTAGGAATTAGAAGCATACACATTTTTGCATGCAAGCATATAGTATTTTGCTTAGCTATACCTCTTCATCCATTTAAAATTTAAATCAACATACTGATTTTAATCACATCCATCAAATGCTTCCCGAGAATGAAACTAATGAAGATACATTTATTTGTCTAAAACAGAAATTCTATTCTTCATAAGATTTAGAGTTATCAAGATCTCAAATGCCACAGGATTTGCAACCTGATATCCTTAGTTTTAGACCATATTATTTACCTGATGCTTGCCCAAAATATATTAAATACCCTTTTAAAATGCATTTTTAAAAGATCACTATGTGATTAGGAAAAAAACACTCTATCAAAGTTAGATTTGATTTGTCCCCTTAATAAAAAGAAAACTAGCAAGCTGATAAAATACTTTAAGAGGAAATAAAAGTACAGTGTGAGTTGTGTAGAAGGCTTGATTTGCAGAATATTCAACAGATTATAAAGTAATTTACAGTATTTATAGTGAACGTATCTTTGAAGATACTTGGTGTGCCATGATGACAGTGTGGTGCCTTGGAGGGGGCATGGCTACACATAACACACCTCTCAGCATCCCCTTAAAGAAGCTGCATCTTTTCCTGACTTACACTGTAGCATTCTGCATTCCTAGAGTACATATAACAATACACAGAGAGTGTAACTGAATGTATACAGTAAGAACCATTAGCAGAGTCAAACAGGATGTTAACAGGATATGAAGTTGCATGCATTTTTCCACCTCATCACATTCACCCATTTTTATCAGTGATAGTACTTTGAGGGACAAGCATCCATGAGAGAAATCAATTTCTATTTTCTCAAAAGTGAGATAGAAATTCTATATGTATCTCTATAATCTTTTTGTGTTGAAAGGCCATTATTTTTTTAATAAAATGAAAAACAGAAAGTCAAAGACCTTTGAGAACATTTCCTGCAATAATGCTGGAGTAATGAACATTCCATATAGATTTACTTTATAAAGACAGCACATAAAGATACACTAAGGAGGGAAAATAGTTACTTCTCCATGTATTGTTGGAAGACAATTATTCCAGATCATTGCCTTATTAGCTGGAGCTGATAGGGAATAAAGTCAGAATTGCCAACTAATGTAATTTTTAGAAGTGAAATGAGAAATTGTACAGAAGGAAGGAACATATCTATTTTAATATATTTTATTTAATTATATGAATTACACCAGTTTAAGCCCATGCATGGAATATAAATGTCTATGCATAAAATGAAACATGTTCTGCTGTAGAACTTATTCATAGAGATATTTGATCTCTTCAATGTACTTACAAAGCTGTCAGGTTCATGTTTGTTTTCATAGTATTCTTAATTATATTTCCTCTATAATATATAATTCTGCCATGTTTTGTATAGTTCAAAAAACTGAACACCCATAATTCACTGCCAGGAAGTCAGATAAAGGCTTTCTACAGATAGTCCTTGAATTGTGATCCCAGTTGAGCCAAAAGTTTTGTTGCTAAGCAAGACAGTTGTTAAGTGTGTTTTGTTCTATCTTATGACTCTTCTTGCCACAGTTAAGTGAATCAACGCAGTTGTTTAGTTAATAACATATCGTATTTTTCAGACTATAAGATGCACTGGAGTATAAGATGCACCAAGATTTTGAAGAGGTAAAGTTTTTGCCTTCCCCAGCCCCCAGGACCTCTCTGCAGGCCTCCAAACTCTGCATGCTTCATTTTTTTTCCTGGGCACTGAGGAGGGCAAAAATGAGCAAAAAAACAGTCCATTTTTTGCAAAAACAAGCCCTCCAGAGTGCTCCTGTGGATTAGAGGGACAAAACTGGGAGTGTTCCCCAGTCTCCAGGAGCACTTTTCAGGCCTCCCAAACCCTCTGCGCATCCTTTTCTGTGAAAAATGGGATGGGCGGGGTGGGGTTTCCAGAGGCCAAAAATGCTGTATTCAGTGTACGCACCCAGATTTT
Source organism: Thamnophis elegans (assembly GCF_009769535.1). NCBI lineage: Eukaryota > Metazoa > Chordata > Lepidosauria > Squamata > Natricidae > Thamnophis > Thamnophis elegans. Next base: position 99,886,588 of record NC_045558.1, read on the forward strand.
CGCCCTCTTTTTTTTTTTTTTTTGAAAAAGGTGCATCTTATACTCCAAAAAATACAGTAGTAAAGTGAATCTGACTTCCCCATTGATTTTGCCTGTCAGAAGATTGCAAAAAGTGATCGAATGCCCTCAGAACATTGCAACTGTCATAAATATATGCCAGTTAGGAAGCAACTGAATTTTGATCACGTGACCGTGGAGGTACTGCAACCGTCAAAAAATGTGAAAAAAGAGTCATAAGTTACTTTCTTCGGTGCTGTTATAACTTTGAATGGTCACTAAATGAATGGCTGTAATTAGAGGACTATCTGTACTATCAGTGTTGATTACTTTAGTTACCATACCTTTTTAAATTTTTACTGCTACTTAGCAGTTAGACTTATATACCGCTTCATAGGGCTTTCAGCCCTCTCTAAGCGGTTTACAGAGTCAGCATATCGCCCCCACAGTCTGGGTCCTCATTTCACCCACCTCGGAAGGATGGAAGGCTGAGTCAACCTTGAGCCGGTGAGATTTGAACCGCTGAACTGCAGATAACAGTCAGCTGAAGTGGCTGCAGTACAGCACTCTAACCTCTGCGCCACCTACTTCTTTTGTATATATTTATATATACCATTTAATCCTATAGTATCAATATTTTAAGTTTTATGCTTAGAATAGTTCATTTAGTGATTTGTTCAAAATTACAATGGCAGTGAAAAACATGGCTTATGATCATTTTTTACACTTTGACCATATTAGTATCACCATGATTGTGTGATCAAAATTCAGATGCTTGGCAAATGGTTCATACTTATGACCGTTGCTGTGTCCCAAAATCATGTGATCCCCTTTTACAACCTTTGACAAGCAAAATCAATGGGGAAGTCAGATTCACTTAACAACCGTGTTACTAACTTATCAACTGCAGTGCTTCATTTAACAACTGTGGCAAGAAGGGTCATAAAATGGGGCAAATGTCTCACTTAACAACATACATTTGGGGCTCAATAGTGGTCATAAGTTGAGGAATACCTGTATAGTAATTTTGTAGTTTTGTGTTACTAATTCTAATATTCTATAGCTTTTTATATGTTGATGTTTTGTACCACATGTTTTATACTCTACTATAGTGGTTCTTAAGTAGTGTACCATTGCAGACAGGTATACCATAGACTTGTTACTATTGTGCCACAAGATTTTTGTCACATTACTTTAAAAATATTTTATTGTATTATATAATGCTTTGGTAAGACCACACTTGAATACTGCATACAGGTTTTGTTGCCATGATGTAAAAAAGATGTGGAGACTCTAGAAAGAGTGCAGAGAAGAACAACAAAGATGATTAGGGGATTGGAGGCTAAAACATATAAAGAACGGTTGCAGGAATTGGGTATTAATTTAATGAAAAGAAGGACTAGGGGTGACATGATAGCAGTGTTCCAATAACTCAGGGGTTGTCACAAAGAAGAGGGAGTCAAACTATTCTCCAAAGCACCTGAGGGCAGAACAAGAAGCAATGGGTGGAAACTGATCAAGGAGAGAAGCAACTTAGAACTGAGGAGAAGCAATTTAGCAACTGAGGAGAAATTTCCTGACAGAATAATTAATCAGTGGGAAAATTTGCCTCCAGAAGTTAAGACTGCTCTAACACTAGAAGTTTTTTTAAAAAGAGATTGGACAACCATTTATCTGAAATGATAGAGACTTTCCTGCCTGAGCAAGGGGTTGGACTAGAAGACTTCTAAGGTCCTTTCCAACTCTGTTATTCTATTCTATTCCTATTCTATTCTGTTCTATTCCTATTCTATTCTATTTATATTCTACATAATTTGATACAATGCAGATATTTTTAAAATTGTATAACTTGCCCTCAGACCTTCCTTGTATTACATGTTCTATATAAAATTAATAATTTTCTAATGTGCTACAGAACTAGGGCTATATTTAATATTTATGCCATGGATTCAAAAAGGTTGAGAAACAGTACTGTACTATATTATAATTTTATAGTCTCGATAAAAATTGTAATTATAAAACACACACTAATACGAATTTTATAGTTTTTGTATTAATCATTCTAATTTTGTTATTTTGCATAGTTGGGAAGCTAGATTGTTCATAGAGGCAGTCACTGATTAGTGATTCTCATTTAGTCATCATTCATTGTGAAGATAGCAATGAGAATATACATTTGCAACTAAAGTCACACTTATGATCTTTGCTTGTCTGAAAAATAAAGGAAAGTTGAAATAAGATCGTAAGCGTAATTATAGTTTCTCTTAGTAACTGCTTTGCTTAATTATCAAGTTGTTGGCTCTGGTTGTAGTTGCTAAATGAGAATGACAGTAATGCTAATATTAGTTTTGTTGGTTACTGACTGTTATAAAGGTAAAATTTCATTTGATTAAAATGCACTCACTTTTTATCACAGATCTCCTTGATTCTTAGAATGCACCTCCAAAAGCAAGGGTGGCTTGGCCAATGAAAATGTTAACCTTTGTCTTTACTTTATGTGTTCAGTGTCTTACATTCTGCCTCTGATTTTTTTCCATCTCTGCAGGCTAATGACTCTTGCAAATGCAATGGTTGGAAGAACCCAAATCCTCCCACAGCTCCCCGCATGGATTTGCAACAAACAGTCACCAATCTCAGTGAACCATGCCGTAGTTGTGGACACACACTAGGTAACTACAAAGTCACTTACCATCCTCCACCAGAATCTTCTCTCATTGAGACCGAAATATATGATTGACAGGAGGAGAGATTTCAAAATTGTGTCTACTACCATTAGCACAGATGTGCAGCAAACTGACTAAGGAAATCTAGGATTTGAAATCCAGACATCTGAAAGTTTACAGCAGGTTGAAAAGCATTGCTGTAAAATGCTACTAGCCAGATGAGAGATTATCTGCTAGAACCATAACACAGAGCCAATAGCAGGGAAGTGAAAAGAGTAGGAAACTTTTTAAAGGTTGTAAAATCTGAATTTGATATTGGTTATTCCCATATATTTCATTCAGGGTTGGGCCTGATTGGGACCGCCAAAGACGTCTTTTGAATGTGTTTGAATATTAGTAGTTAGGGTAGGTAGTTAGGCTTTTGGTTTGAGCTCTGAGCTTGGCAATTTGGTTACAAACATTTCATCACCATTGGAGGAGACATCATCAGTGCATTTCGAATTGTGCTCCTCTGTCAGAACACAGATCTTTAAATACTTTCCAAAGAACTGCATCAATCACAATCCCGAAGATAGCATTTAAAATGAATAGATACCCCACTACGCAGCAACAAAATTACAACCCATTGGTTCACAAGAAATCAGACCACGTCTCAGTAACAACAGCCAGCCATTCAAACTACCCTGTTTTCCTGGAAATAAGGCCTCTCCAAATTGGGCTTTTGGGTGCATACACAAAAATAAGCCATCCCTAAAAATATTGCAACACAGCAGCCGCCATGAGATGACCATGCTCGCTGCCTCCTGCATCTCAAAAATAATAAGACCTCCCCAAAAATAAGGCCAAGTGTTTATTTTGGGGCCAAAAGAAAATTAGACCCTGTCTTATTTTAGGGAAAACATGGTATCAAACAAGCCAAAATGAAACCGTGATTTAGAAACATCCAGATAACAACTCTAATCTTAATCTGCATCACACAGATGGTTCTTAACTACAGCCCAAAATCAGATCATGAAATATCCAAACATACAACTTTCAGACTAATTTGCATCGCATAAAAAGGTATATACAAGCCTGTGTTCTGACAGACAAGCACAATTCAAAACACACTGACGATGTCTCCTAGAATGGTGATGAAATCTTTGCAACCAAATTGCCAAGCTCAGAGCTCAAACCAACAGCCTAATATCTTTGAATGGATTGCTTCTTTCAACAAGCAATATTCTCTTGTCAATTTTTGACATTGGTGAGAGCAGTTCGAGTTGGTTGTTAGATCAGCCATTTATCTTCTTATGCATTAGCTTACTATTCTTCAGCTACATACATTTTAGGATGTAGTTTTGAAAAGTTTGTAATGATAAACTTGAACTGATTGCATTGTGTTATAGAATGTGTCTTTCTTCCTTTGTTATGACTTTCTAGTTATAGGATTTTTTTTTATTTGTTTGCCCTCCTATTCTGTTTATTTCTTGAAAAATACTACTTTAGGAGCACTGGGAAATCAGTTGGTGGTCACTGAGGGTTAAACACAAAGATAATAAAAATGAGAAAGGATCCATGGTAGGTAGGAAACAGCATTGTGCTTTTGGGGCAATGGAATTCTGGAAACGCCTGGTTTTGTTTATATACCTATTTTAGAGAAAAAACAATTAGATCATTCATTATTTCTTTTAAGTTAAAACTTTCTGAACTTGTGTATGATATCAGATGGTCTTGTCATGTTAATTTTTTGTGTTATTTTTATTTGGCTTTTTAAGAATAATTCAAATACTTCAATACAATCTTCATAAAGAAAATTGAGTGTGTGTGTATGTGTATACATATGTGTGTGTGTGTGCACACACACATGTATGCATATACATCCTTTCAATAATCTTCCAAGTTGGATAAAAAGGGAGGTGATAGTCTAAGCCAGAATCATAAGCCAAAAACTGATCTTGACTTAAAGTTCTGATCAGTTAGGAGAACAAGACTCCTGACTAAAGGGGGAAGTTGGGAAGCTATCAAACACTAGTATTTTTATTTTCAAAAATACCTTTGTGCTTAACATAAAATTCCAGTAAGCATTCTTAAAAATAAAAATGGTGGATGGGTGCAGTTTATTGTTTTAGATAAAATTGTATGCACCTTCCCAAGAAAGGGAGCGGAGAGATAAGCTGTAATATCAGAAGCAATATCAGGCCTGATTTATGCAGCTATTCCATTTTATGATTGACCATGATCACCATGGCAATCATCTGTTTTCTTTGTCAGTTTTCTGTCACTTCTATCACTTTCATTAGACAAAGAAAAAAATTAATAGACAGAGAACCTCATTCATATTCCAACACAGTTCCTAGTTTAAAGAAGCTCAAAGCATGATCTGATTTTCTTGCCTACCTTTAGCTGACCATGTTTCTCATCTGGAGAATGTCTCTGAGGAAGAGATCAACCGTCTTCTGGGGATGGTGGTAGATGTGGAAAACCTCTTCATGTCTGTCCATAAAGAGGAAGACACAGACACCAAACAAGTATATTTCTACTTGTTCAAGGTGAGATAGGATTCTAGAGGGCTTCTTTGGGATAGAAGCCTCTCTGAGGTCAACTTATTCCAAATCAGCTATTTTTCATGGTTATGTCATTATTATGCAGATCAGTATTAAGAAGTGCCTTGCTAATATTATCTGTTCGCCTAGCGTGCTGGAGATACTTTGAATATGGACCAGATGATTATTTTTTTTAATAGCAGCTTCTATGCCGGCCTTTGACCTGACTTTATTGGGGCAACTAATTTTGTTTTACTTTTTGGTCCTCTAGTTTTCTTGTGCTGCATCACCCAGAGTCTGCTGATTATACAAATCTGCCACTATTTAATATTATAAATAATTACTGAAATAAATAAAATGTCATTGAATTTAGCTTCTTAAATGAGTATGATTGTCTTGCATTTGTTCGGTAATGTTGGTTTCCTAGGGGGGAAAAAAGCTACCTGGAAGACTCCTGAAGTAGGACTGAAAGGCAAAAGGGAAGCAATATGCTCCCTCTCAAGTTTGAATGTGTGCTTGCGTGTGTGTGTGTGTGTGTGTGTGTGTGTGTGTGCATGCGCTTAAAAAAGTATTGAAATCTATTGATACTTAAATACATTTTTTAAACTCAAGGAACTGAACAACTATGTATACAGCAAGGAGGTTTGTAATTTTTTTTCTATAGAAAAATAAGGCACTGGATTTTTTTTCTGGAATTTTTGTCCTTCCCATGCAAATATATTAGAATGAGCTTTGTATTTGTTTAAGTTATTTATTTATTTTCTCCTGGGCTCTTCCCCTTGACTTTTTTTATTTTTATCCCCTTTTTGCTTGTTTCTTTGATGCAGGCAATGGTTGGCTTTAAATTACTTACGTACATGATAATTAGAATTTGCTGGAGAAATAATATGTGCTATTGAGATTGGATTTGCTTTTCTTTCTCTGAAGCTTCTAAGAAAATGCATTCTACAGATGAGTCGTCCAGTTGTCGAGGGCTCTCTTGGGAGTCCCCCCTTTGAGAAGCCAAACATTGAGCAGGTAAAATGCTGTATTTTTGCAGATGTAAGATGTTAGCCTGATGTTAAAGTCAAGTCTAATTCCCATTGCCATGAAGGGGAGGGGGGAACACAACAGGCATCATGAAGAAAGCATCTAGCCTTACAGTCTCAGTTGACATAAGCAAAAAACCCAGACACTTAAAAAAATAGTCAGTAAAAGTAGAAAATAAATGTAAATTGATGAGCTATATAATAATTTTGTCCTACTGCTAAAAATACCTGCTATTTCTGATTTTTACTTCCAGGGTGTCTTAAACTTTGTACAATATAAGTTCAGCCATCTACCTCCTAAGGAGCGACAGACCATGTTTGAGCTTTCTAAAATGTTTCTTCTTTGCCTAAACTACTGGAAGCTAGAAACGCCATCCCAATTCCGCCAACGCTCCCAAAATGATGATGTGGCAACATACAAAGTCAACTACACGCGGTGAGCCTAGGGAACAAGAAAGAGGGGAGAGCAAAGGGAGAATAAAGCTATACTTCTTGTCACCATTTGCTTTAAGATCTAGTTTTTGTTCCACGTTTATATAATGGAGATTTGGGAGGGCTTTTAGCAAATGCAGAACGCTGCTCTTTTTTCCCTAGGAGGAAAAAAATCCTTCAAACTCCAGAAACTGTTTTCTTTGTGTAATATAGAGACGAGGCACATTGGAACTTTCTGATTTTGTTCAAGCACACGAGTTTATTGGGAGTGGTGGTTCAGGAAAACCTAGAAACCTGTTAATAGAGGTAGCTCCTTGACTTACAAAAGTCTCCCATTGACTGCTTGTTAGAAAGTCACAAAAGATGGTCCCTTGACCTTGGGACATTGCAACAAGCATAAATATGTTGCCAAGCGTCTATGACAGGTAGTCCTCTAATTACAGCCATTCATTTACTGACCATTCAAAGTTATAACAGCACTGAAAAAAATGACTTCTGACCATTTTCCACATTTATAACCATTACAGTATCGCCATTGTCATTTGATAAAAATTCAGACACTTGGCAACTGATGGTTGCAATGTCATGTGATCACCTTTTGCTATTTTCTGACATGCAAAGTCAGTGGGATTCACTTAGCAACCATATTTCAAACCTAACAACTGCAGTGATTCCCTTGGCAAGAAAGATCATAAAATGGGGCAAAATTCACTTAACAATTATCTCATTTAGCAGCAGAAATGTTGGGCTCAAGTAGGATTGAGTTGAGGACTTTTTAAATCTACTCCGATCAGTCCCCAGTGGATATTATCAATTATAGAGTCATATTGTACTCTTCTGCCCTTAGATCTCTTACCTCAAACTAGTCTTTGCTTTTAATCAAGTGCAGATCAGCTAACGGCTTTCTGGAATCCGAAACACGATCCTGGGTGCCTTAGATTCCTGCTTGCTTTTCCCTCTTACTACTCACATTTCATGATTTTCCAGGTGGTTGTGTTACTGCCATGTTCCCCAGAGCTGTGACAGTCTTCCACGTTACGAGACCACCCAGGTCTTTGGGCGCAATCTCCTCAAGTCCACTTTCACGGTTACTCGTAGGCAGCTACTTGAAAAATTCCGCGTGGAGAAAGATAAGCTGGTGCCAGAGAAACGTACCCTCATTCTCACTCACTTCCCCAAGTAAGACAAAAATTCAGAAAATGATAAGAGGCTGTGTAGGAAGGGAAGATAGAAAATACTTTTTTAGATGGATGAAGCCTAGCTCTTTTTGAGATGATCAATTAGTGCAGAACTGTGCTATTGTAGGTTGGAAGGGAAGGCGCATGCAGTAGTCACAGGGTTAATAATCTTTATGGATCCACTTTATTTTATTTTATTAGCTCTGTTAGATAGCTTTCATTCAATTAGATTAGCTTTGAAGAGCTTCCATAAAGCAGAAATTGGTTTTTTGTGTGTGTGTTCTGTCTGCATATGTAACAGGTGAGAAACCACTGACCTTACAGTTCCTGCTGAACTAAAGCTCCCAGCATTTCTCATCATTGGTCATTTTAATTATGGCTACTGGGAATTGTGATTCAACATCATCTGAAATACTTCAAATATCATGTTCCTGTCATATATAAGAGCCCAAGATTGCAATGTGCATTTTAGCCTCTTATTTTTTTTTCTTTGCAAGCCAGCTATATAAAGTAGAGTATGCTTACCTGCACTTTATAGTGGAGAGAAGGAAGAGGCATCGCAGCTTATAAAACCTATCCACTGCTGGTTTTTGAAGTAAGATTTGAGATAGTGAATTAGGCACTATTGAGTTGAGTTCAGTTCTGTTTACTGTATGAATAAGTACTGACCTGTTTTTAATAATAAAGTAGGATTTGAATGCCAATAAGTTGACATTAATTTAATTGGATTACTGTGATGATTTCTTTCCAATTCATATCCAGATTTTTGTCAATGTTGGAAGAAGAAATCTATGGGGAGAGCTCCCCCATCTGGGAAGCTGATTTCACTATGCCTGCAACTGAAGGGGCTCCACTTGTACCTCGGCCAGGTATGTAATATTCTTTTTAACTGAAGTGGTGCTTGTTGGTATAGCTGTAAAAGCTTATCAAACTGAAATCCTGCCATATAGTAAATTGAAATGCTCGTTTGTCTGCCTGAGTAAAGCCTGCTGTGATTGACAGGCATTGTCTGAAATGACAGCCAGAGATACTCCGCAGCTCCAGTGATCTGGAGGTTGAAGTAAGGTTTGCATACAAAACAGCCCTTACTCCAAGGTGTTTGATTGTTGAGCTACAGTGTTTTATGTCCCTTCTTCTCCGATGAAGCATAACATACAAAAATAGTGTCATATTTATGGCAATTGTTCAACTCCTGCAGGTTTCAATTGTGTGAATAAGATTTCAAGAATCCTTCGGTTTCATCAATCTTCTTTTGCATAGAAAACAGGCATTTAAAAAAAAACCATTGCAAACCAAGTAGCTTAGAGTGCAGGAAAATACATCTCACCATCCAAGAAACTGCTTTTAGTCATCTTGAATTCAAGACAGGAGAAGCACTGCCATTTCTAAAGAAGATCAATCAATTGAGATATGAGAATAGACAAGTTCCCCAATAGAAATTCATTATTATAGTTGACACACCTCTTCAAAGTTTTCTTCCTTTGGTAGTAGATTGCGATTTTATCCCTAGAAATAAATTAGAATTGAGGATGTTGAAGACAAGTTGAAGAAAGAGGACAATGCATAGTTTGTTAGGGAGATTTTGATGAAATCTCCAATCAAAAATTAAATTGAAGGTAGAGCTCTGTCATCATGTTTGAGAGCCTGGAACAGTGGGGAGATTTTATAATGGCTTTATTGACCTTGCACAACTATGGACTTTGGCCACTGACTAGGAGTGAAATCAACTTACCTTTGCTACCAGTTCGCAAATGTGAGCACACAGGAATTTCCCCGCGTGCACAGAGCGTCAAAAATGGGACGTGATTATGTCTAGGCAAGTGGGTGGAGCCTCATGCCTCCACCGCTACTGGTTCGCCCAAAAAAATACAACCAGCTGAATTGCACTACTGCCACTAATCATTATCAGTTGTAAAGTAGTTATCAGTGTTTTATAAGTTGTGTGTTTAACTTGTTTTCATTAGATTTAACTTGTTTTATTAGATGGTTGTTTAACTTATTTTAATTAGATTGTTGTTCTGACTGTTGTGAGCTACCCAGTCACTTAGATGAGATGGGTGGCCATACAATTTTTTTAAAAAAATAAGCTTGATCTCAGGACCTTCATCAATTCATAATAAGATTGTTGCAAGCACTGCATTGGATAAATTCACGTGTGCTATCCTAAGTGCCTTGCAGAAGGGATGGGATAAAAATGAAATAAGCTTTTGTGTGCAGAAGCTTGAGGAACTAAACAATCTCAATTGCGTCCGCAAGTCATAAAGCCTTCCTATTTTAATGCATACACTATTGCTGTCCCTTTGTCTTGTATAGCTATCAGCACTGTTCCTGCAGCTAGCACTCCTTTGTTCAACAAATCTCTGAGCTGCAGCTCATCTTTGACATCTATTAATCTGGATGGGAGCTCACTGGATTCTGTGCCAGGTAAACTCCTTATGAGCAGCAAGGGAATGCTGCTGAAAGAAAAGCTTAGTCCCCATCATTTGAATGAATTTTATTAAGTCTCTTTTCCTAAAGTGTACTGTTAAACTTGGAATATTTTTTTATTCTTTTGTTTTTGTTTTAAAAGAGCATTTAAAAGAACATTTTAAGTCCGAAGGCTTAAAAATATGGAACCAAATCCAGGCTAATGTCTAGCATGCATGGTTTCTATAAACTATGGCTTCACCTCCCACATGCATTACATTTAGTTCTGATATTTTTGTGTACTATAGTTTTTTTTTCCCCTCCCTCCCACACAGGTGAGAAAAGGAAGCTTCCGGAAAGTTTGACCCTCGAGGATGCAAAGAGAATTCGTGTGTTAGGTGATATTCCAATGGAGCTTGTGAATGAAGTGATGCTGACCATTACTGATCCAGCAGCAATGCTAGGGCCTGAGGTATAATTAGTTAATTGTCCCCATTTTTATTTGCACCATAAAACACTGCAAAATCAGTCTTCACTAGCTGCCCCGCATATTGCATTGTGCAAATTAGAGAATGTATTGCCAGATCTGTATTTTTTCCAGCCCCTATGCAGGGGTGGGATTCAAAAATTTTAGCAACCGGTTCTCTGCCCAGTGGCTGGGTGGGAGTGGCCATGGTGTGCATGGCCTACTTGGCCTCATGCACCACGGCGGGGGGAGGGGAGGCTTTTTGCTCTCCCCAGGCTTTGGAGGCTTTCCTCGCGCTTCCAGGAGGGTGAAAATGGCCTCCCCTGGGCAAGGTGGGCAGGGCTAGCCAGTTCTTGCAACTACCGGTTCGGCAAACCAGATATAAAATTAGCATCCTGTTCGCCAGAACTGACTGAATCCCACCCCTGCCCCTCTGCCAGGATCTTATTCCCCCAAAACATTTTTTTTTTTGCTTTTTATCAAAAATATAACAGACACCCCAGTTTAATTAAGTCTGCTAAATGGAGGTCTGCTAACTCAAGGTTTTAATTTTAAAGGTTTTAACATTTTTTTTAAAATTAAGATTATCTATAGATTTACAAGGATAAAAGTAATCCATATAGGGGATGAAATCTCCCCTATTCCAATAAATGTCAGTCTACCTTTGACACTATATTTTGGGCATTGCCTTTAATTCTTTTCTTTTTTTACCAGAATGTTTCTTTTGCTTGCAGACTAGTCTCTTGTCAGCAAATGCAGCCCGGGATGAGACAGCCCGCCTAGAGGAACGGCGTGGCATCATCGAATTCCATGTCATTGGCAACTCACTTTCTCAGAAATCAAACAAGAAGATTCTCATGTGGCTGGTTGGGCTGCAGAATGTTTTTTCACATCAGCTGCCTCGAATGCCCAAGGAATACATCACCCGCTTGGTTTTTGACCCGTAGGTTTGGGATTGCTATTAGAAAAAGTGGAGGTTGTGCCTTGGGTATCATGTGAACAAACAAAATGTTTAAACATTATGATATTTTGTAGTTATTTACAAAGCACATTTAAATTATTTTAAAAGTAAGCGAAATATATTTATTATCTCCAAGGCTTTTGAGCACGCTAATGTTTGGAAATAGAAAATTGAAAAATTTGGCATCGCTAGTAAGTTCATGTACATGGTAGCCATAAACTCTTGAGTCCCTGGAATTAGGGTGATTGTACCAGTGGTGGGTTGCAGGAAGTACGACCCGGTATGAGTGTACCGGAGCCAGCCCAGAGCACCGGATAGCGTTCCGGTATGGTGCTCCGGAGGGCGCACCCACGTTCCTTACTGGTGTTTGAAGGCTTCCACGCAGGCGCATGGCACGTTCAGCACATGCACGATGCTCCGCAGAGCAGCTGGAGTGTTGCGGAGGCGATAAGATGCAAGCGCTCGCTGCGCACTGTGTGTGTCCATAAGGACACCACCGGCTTCGTTCCAATTGTACTGGTTGGAATGGGATTTGCAACCCACCACTGGATTGTACATAAACTAGTTCTAATAGGTTGAGGATAAAGGCTTATAAATGAATGAGGAATTGATTGTCTGAATAAATAAATAAATAATCAAGGGGATCTTGGAATCAAGATAGGGTATAAAATGTTTTCCCTATCCATATTTAGTATTTAAAATGTTTCTCCTTTGAAAAATATACAGCTTCGCTTTATCTCTCTAGCCCTCTGTCATGTATTGAACCCTATTTTCTGTAATTACATTAACCTTTTAGTAAACAGGATATACAGTAGAGTGTTAGATTACGTTATTTATTCTCTGCAAAACATTTTGTGAATTACATCTTGGTGAGCTGGAACCCCATACTATCTGTTGGGAAGGCATTAGTTCCTTTGTAAAATGGTTGCAGTGAGAGACCCAACTGTCCTAATCAAGTCCTAATTCTGTTTGCTGCAACTTTAGCTCCATTGCACATACAGGTAGTCCTTGTCTTACAGTATTTTATTTAGTGACTGTTTGAAGTTACAGTGGCGCAGAAAAAAGTGACATGACCGTTTTCACACATGTGACCTTTGCAGCAACCCCGTGGTCACATGATCAAAATTCAGACACTTGACAACTGACTCTTGTCCTGGGGTCATGTGATCCCTTTTTGCGACCTTATGACAAGCAAAGTCAAGGAGGAAGCCGGATTCATTTAACAACCATGTTACTAACTTAACAACTGCAGTGATTCACTTAATAACTGGGAAGAAAAGTCATAAAATGGAGCAAAATTCATTTAACAAATGTCTCACTTAGCAACAGAAATTTGGGGCTCAGTTGTGGTCGTAAGTTGAGGACTATCTGTATTCTTACAGACTTTCTTTTCACTGACCAAATGGGCATGCTTCCAAATGAAGTATTGGACTGCAGCCACCTGACATGATTATTATTTCATTTCAGTCAGCCAGATGTTCAGACTGGATCTGACATTTTTGCCTGCCTATTGAGTCCTTTCCAAGGATCTGGGGTAGGCAGATGTGGATCTTTGATGATTTGCAAGTCTTTGTATTTTTTTTGTTATCTTCTCCAGTTCTTTCTCTTCTATGCTGCTGTCTCAGGTACTACCGTGTCCTCTATGCAGACTTTTTTTGTCTTTCTTACCAACAACTGTTAAACCTGGAGGGTCACGTGGCAGGCACCTGTCTGTTCCAGACTACTTTAAGGACTTCATTTTTTGTTACTTCCTCTCTTTTATGGTCCCACTTTATGATCTTGCAGGCAAATAGTATTTCTTGCAGCTCTTCCAATGCATCATTGTGGCTACTTTGTCATGCCATTGTTTGTAGTCTTGCAGCAGCTAACCAAGTGGGCCATTGTTTCCTCAACTTCTTTGCAGAAGTGGCACTTGGTATCTGCCACAGTCTTCTCAATTCTGGCTTTGTATATATTTGTTCTTGAGTGGCTGTGTGCAGTCAAAATTAGCCCTTCTATACTTTTCTTCTGCTTTCCTGCTTTTAGCCGTTTCCAGGCCTTGTTATTATCTGCTTTGCTTGCTACTTTTTTTGATGTATTGGCTATGTCATGCTTTGTCTCGCCATCTCTCTTTTTTGTTCTTTATTTGGTATTTCTAGTAGACCTATTTACTAAGCCTTCCTGGTATACTAGCTTTAATGCATTCTCTTCACTGTCCTACATATATTCTTCCAATCATTTTTTTTCTTTTTAAACTGTCTGATGTAGTCTACACCCACCTATTTTTCTTGGTAAAGTACACTTTGTCAGTGTCACTCGGAATTTGAAAAGCATGATTCATTTTCATTATTTTTCTAGTCTTTCTATACAAGGCTTTTAGTTCTGCTTGAGTGCAGTCTGCTTTTCCAATGCCTGGAATTGCCCAAGTGATAATTGCCTTGATGATATTTCCTCCCCTGAGTTTGGAAGTTTAAGGTCATCTTCATTCCATGATACATTTATTTCTAAACTTTTTCTTAACTTCTGTGTGCTTGATGTTGTCAACTTGAAGGATGCCCAGCTATTTGTAGCGATCATCTTCATCTAGACTCTTGATTTTATTTGCACCTTGATTCCTTCAGTTTTCATTCTTTTATAGGATTTGATGTGCCACACACTGTTTGATGGCACATTTGTCCAGTCCAAATTCTGTTGCAATAGCTTGACTGTATATATGGATAGTGTTGAGCAGCGATTCTATTTCAGATTTGTTTTTTCATACAATTTCCATGTAAAGGAGGTGGGATAACTTGAACTGAGTTATTCAGCATTCTTGACAAAGGAATCAGTGAAATGACACACAATAGTGATGATAGTGAGTTTCCTTGGAAGAGCCGTCTCTTGATATTAATCTCTCCCAATCTATCTCCATTGTCTAGCAACCATTTCTCCCATTGTGCCATCTATCTTTGCACAAAGCTTCTGATGTTTCTGTTGAGTCCTGTTATTTCTAGGCAGTTGATTATCCAATCATGTGGCTCAGATGCCTTCTTGTAATCAGTCTATGGTTCTTTCAAATTGGCCTTCCTTGTCTTGTAGTTTTCCGAAATAATCTTGCAGATTAAGAATTGGTCTTTTATTCCTCTGCTGTTTGGGCAGTTTCCTTTCTGCTTAGGTTGACAAAACTTGTTTTCAACTAGATGCTGTTGAACTGCATCAATTACCACACCAGTTAGCAATTTGAAAATTATTGGTAAAGTAATTTGCCTATAGTTGCCTGAAGCTGCCTCTTTTGATGGGTTTTTCATTATCAACTAGGTTTTGCTACAATTTAGCCATTCTTCAATTTCATCTCCTTGCAGCATATTGATAAACTGCTTGGCAACAAGTGGATATAGACTAGTCAGATGTTTCAATCAAAATCCATGCAATTCATCTTCACCAATTCTTGATCTTCCTTGCCCTTTTTTCTACCATTTCTGCTGTTATTATAAGAGGCAGATGAGTGGATGCCTGGTTTCTGAATAAAAATAATTATATAGCTGTGCTGGCTTCCTCTACTGCCAATTCTCCCTGATTTGCCTCTGTAATCTGAGTTATATCTGTCAAGGCTTTGATTTCTTTGCCCTTTGCAATTCTTTCAATTCTGCTTCTGTGACTATTTTATTTAGTATTATAAATGGATGTTAACCTCTGTTTTGTTATTTCTGATTTGAGATGTTGTTTTTTTCCAGAACGGAAGCATTTGTTTCAAATATCCTCTTCTTATTGGACTTCATATGTAATAACAGATCACTATTTATTTGTTTTCAATTACTATATATTTGCAATGGGTAAACACCTTTCCTTCCACTATAGCTAAATGTCTATGGAGATTCTCAGTCATCCAGGTCATGGTTGTCCCAAAGGTGCTTTTTTCCAAGAGGCAACTGGACTTTCTGGTTTTTCTTTGAAGACGTTTCACTTCTCATCCAAGAAGCTAAAGAAGCTTCTTAGATGAGAAATTAAAGAAGAAGCTAAAGAAGCTTCTTAGATGAGAAATTAAACATCTTCAAAAAAAAACTAGAAAGTCCAGTTGCCTCTTGAAAAAAGCACTTTTGGGTTTCCTTACTATAGTCTTGTGCTGATAGTTTGGCCCTAGTTGCTCAGCCAACAGTCCTGAATTCTGTAACCCATTTTTCACCAGATATCCAGGTACTCCAACAATTCTAGTGCAATATTTGATGTGGCAACCAAAACAATATGTGTTTCTCTAATTTACATCTCAATATATTTTTATGGGGGAGGCCCTTTTTGTCTGACTCCTTTGAAGAGATCTGTCCAGTGTGGCTCAACCTCTGGCATAGTTGTCGTCTTCCTGAGAGCACACAAGACCACAACCACATCAATGCCTCAACAAAGGATGTTATTATGATTAGTCTCACAATCAACCAGAAGTTTAACTTAGATTTGATGTTTACCAAGTCCTTCCCAAGGACTCGTGTAGGCAGATGTCGTTTGATTGTGTTAAAGGTATGGAAGCTGGATTTAAGCTGCTCCAAGGAAATTTTGCAATTGACTGATGGTGATTTTGTCAGTGCCAGGGATGTTCCTGGTATTTTGAAATTGCACACAAGTGCTTATTCCTATTGGTACAAGCCTTTTACTTTTCATATTTCATTATTTTTCTCTATTGGTAACGTATTATAATTGTCCACTTCCGTGGACTGTGAGTGGCTGACTAATAAAAATGCCAAATAATAAAAGCTGTTAAAAATATACAACACTACAGGCACTCTGGACTAAAACAACGAAGGCCCCATGAACATATTAGTCTGAGGCTTGAGATCAAAAGGTCTTGTGTGCTCTGAGGAACACCAAAAGAGAGATAATAGTCTATGTCTTTGGGGAAATGTTGTTTATATTCTAACAAAGTATAAGGAGCCTACTTGGGGTTTAAAGGTATTGTTGAAAGAAACATAGTCCTGGAAATGGATCTATGCAAAACTCTCAACTTCCTGGTTTTGAAAGCCTTTTTTGTTTTAAATGTAAGACGTAAGGTAGAGGAGGAAGCATGGCAGCTCAGTAAGTGAGAGATCTTTGGAAATAGTGGTGATCCAAGGTGACACAAAGACTCCCAGAAAGAAATGGTTGCAGCTGAGAAATAAGTTCTATGTCAGCTAGAATTGTTAATGAAACTAATTCAGGTTTATAATAGGGTAAATGGTTGGGCACTGCTGTATTCCCCTCATACATCTCAAAAGGATGAAGCAGGGGTGTCATTCTCAGTTGTACTCCTCTCTCTTTCCAATACAAGCTTCTCTTTCTGCTGCTTATTTTCTTGACAGCAAGCACAAGACTCTGGCGTTAATCAAGGATGGTCGAGTGATTGGAGGGATCTGCTTTCGGATGTTCCCAACACAAGGATTCACTGAGATTGTCTTCTGTGCTGTCACATCCAATGAGCAAGTCAAGGTAGGGTTGTTTTGAGATGCCTATGACATTCTTCAGGGTTTAAAACAGGTTCTAAACTAGTAGTTGAGGGTCAGCTACTATCAGGTTTCTTCCAACCAATCATACAGGGAACTCTCATTGTTTATATCAGTGATACAAAGTTCAGAATAGGGCAGAGAAAACTAGCTCCAATTTTGTTTTCTAATTTCAAAAGACCAAACTATGAAGAGGTGACACTTATTGGTTGTTTTTAAATATAACAGCATCCTTACTTGCCCAACTGGCTTATGGGAGGTGCTAAAATCTTCATAGGCTTTTCAGTGCATTTGTACTGCATTTGGACATTGCAGCAGAGACTCAGGATTTACTCTTAATGGATTAACTTTTTTTTTAAGTGGGAGTGCTAGAAACTCAATGCCTTCTGACTCGGACTTCAAACTGGGTTTGAAAATGTGCAACAAGGAAAAACTAGAAGAAGCAGGATGTTCAAGTCATAGGAAGTGGGGAGCCATAGAGGATGTAATTGAGGAATGGGAGGCAGCAAATGAATGGAGAGCAAGAGTGTAAAAATATTTAGAGGTATAAAAAACAATTAGAAGCTGATGTAGAGTTTAAAATGCTGCATGGGAAATGATATAAGTTTCCTTTTACAATTAATATTCAAGGCAGGAAAAGGATACATTCAAAGGCATTTTTGCACTATCTGGAATAAGTCACATTTAATTCTCTGACATTTTCTTCAGATGGTGTTGCAATGCCTCTCCCGTGCTTCTCAAAAGAATCAAATAAAACACACTGGCATGGATCCAGTACTTATTATCTTCAATTGTGCAGAGTAGTTCATAGAGTTAGACTAGACTTAGACAGTGTTGGGTAGTTGGTATTTGTATCAGGAACGCAGGCATTCTCTTAAGAGCATTGGGCAAACCATCATCATGTTAAGTGTAATATGAGGCTGTGGAACAAAGTATGTTATTTGAACAGATTAGTTGTTTTTTTGTTAAACTTGGAGTAGGATTTGTTAAACTTGGAATAGCAATTTTTCTGTAGCAACTTTTGACACTTTTGGTAATTCCTTTCGAGAAGTCAATCATCCTTGCTTCACCTTTTCCATATTAAAACCTTTTGTAATTGTTGTTATTGCTAACTATATTTATTGCCTCATATTTCTATACAGGATATTATTCACCTCAGAATTAACTTCTATGTGATTGCAAATCACATCACATAAATTAGCTTCCTTTATGAATTTTCAGTTACCGAAGTAGAGGATCTGAGTTTGGGCCTAGTCTTAAATATTTACTCAGTTAAGACACAAGTTTGCTTCATAGAGTAGTTGTGAGACCAAAAGGTTGGAAAAATCAGGTAGGTCGTCTTGCGCTCTAGAAGGAAAGATAGAATATAAATGCAAAGATAGAAAGAGGATCATTCCCAGATTTTGTCCTGATTATTTCCCCCCTTTTTCTTCTTCATTTCTTTGAAGGGCTATGGGACTCACCTTATGAATCACCTGAAGGAGTACCACATCAAACACAGCATCCTCTACTTTCTCACCTATGCAGATGAATATGCCATTGGCTATTTCAAAAAGCAGGTACCACACCATTATTGCTGAATTCTATTCAGAACTGGCTTTTGGTTTAGCTATAGGGGGACACATTTGTAAAAGGGCCTTGTTCTCCTCCTAAGCCTATGGACATACTTGCTAATATAGCTGCATTCACATGTCATGTTAAATATATTAGGTCACATTAAATGGTTTATTTATTGGTACTATATATCATGTTTAAAAAGTACAAATTTTCCTCAGAGAGTGACTCTGTGCCACATACAAATAAACAAGTAGTTACGTTTTATAAAATAGTAAATGTAACAGGCACAAGGAGCCATAAGCTTTCCATGCTTTCTTTCTTTACACCTGTATGCATAGGGAAGGAGATTTCTTTTCCACTTTTGCATCACCACATCTTTGCTCTTACTTCAACCTATGAACATCTGAGGATAAGTAATATATAAAATGGGCTTGAGTTTCAGCCAGAACTAATCCCAATTGCTCAGAGTTTCAGAAATGCAACTTTATGGATCTGCACTTAAAGCTCATTGTTTTTTACAAGATATAAAAATGTTTAGCCATAAATTTGTGGCTAGCATGATCTCTAAAGCAGGCCTTAATTTATCTCGTTGTAGAAATATTTATTTGAGGAAATAATTTTAATTGAAGTTTCTGTATTACTTTACAAAGGTGATTTATCTAAATTGGATTCTAAATTGGTGACATTCATTTAAAACAAGTGGGGTAGTTAGATGCATATGTATCAGCCTTCCCCAATCTAGTATTCTTCAGTTATTTTGAACTATAGTCCCTATAATCCCCCACCACTTTGGCTAGGAATTATAGTATTAACATCATATGTCTAAGAATCATTAAATGGGATAAAGCCAATGTGTCTAATTTTTTTTTCTTCTTAAATGTGTCTAAAACCTGGGTCCCTAACCCTTGGGTTCAGCCTGATATCGTGCCATAGCCAAGTGGCAGGCAAGTGCGTGAAACATTCCACTCCCTCCCCATGCTGCTACTGCCATTACCTGTCCACAGAGCCAGAAAGGTTGGAGACTGATTGTCCAAAAGATATGGTTCACTATTATACAATTCTGTAACGTAAGTGTAGCTTCCATGAACCCCTCACCCCCCCCCCAATACATTCTTGAATACAATGAGGAAAATGAGCTGGATCCATGCTTTAGGCAGCAAGAAAGAGATGAAGCACCTTTTCAGAATAGGTCAGTTATATTTCTCACTGCTGAATTACATTTAGCTTATTTTGGAGAATGAATAGGTCTCTTCTCTGTGGCATTCAGGGGTTTTCAAAAGATATCAAGGTCCCTAAGAGCCGCTACCTTGGCTACATCAAGGACTATGAAGGAGCCACCCTGATGGAATGTGAGCTAAATCCTCGGATCCCTTACACGGAGCTTTCACATATTATCAAGAAGCAGAAGGAGGTGAGGGGCCGGGGTGGAAGAAGGGGACATCTCTGCTTGAACCATTTCTTTATTCTTGTTAACTATGTATGGACCATCTTTATTAGTAATTCACACTGCTGAATACCTCTCTCTCTCTCTTCCTCCCTCCCCCTCTCTCAGGGACATATGCAAATTTGGCTTTGACTTTGGGTGCTGAATATTCCCTAATGATTGCCTTTCTCTCTGTATAGTCCTAAATATCCTCATCCATTTTCTCCTCGATTAAGCCTTTAGGGATATAATCAATCATATTCCTTTCTGTATCTTATCTATACTTCCCTAAAATTTCTGCCTCTCCCTTTTATTCCACATGCAACACACACAAACATTTATGTGCTGATCTGTGTTGGGATTTTTCAAACCTTATGTATTTTTCTTCTATGGAAAACACGTTCTGCAGAGTTAAGCGACACATAACTGACACAGTTAGTTACTTACTCTTGTGGTAAGAATTTGGCTCTCCTCCCTCAGAGAAGGAAAGGTTTCTGTTCCACTTTGCACATGTTCCATAGGAAGAGGTAATGTTCCTATTAGGAAGGAAGAGGTAATGTTCATAACTGCTCTCTTTGAATCTTCCCATAGGGGAGGCCTTCCTGCCTATGACAGTCCTATCATGTTTTTGTAGGCATAGTTGAATTCCATTTTTCATAAATTTTTCAGCCAACATAGCCGGTAATCATGCATGGTTGATGCTGCACAATAATCCTCTCTATTCTTCCTCTCAGATTCAGCTTCTCCCTGTTTGCCTGCCTGCCTTTTCAACTTTTTCCTAACACCTTGACACTGCTCGGCTTGAAGGCTGAACTAGGAATTGGCCAGGAAGTAGATTCCTAGCTGCACGTATGCCTGCTCTGTCTAAGAGATGCTTAGCCTGTTTCATTGCCCTGATTTTGCAGAAGCATCCAGGGATGACAATGCAAGTCATGACAGTTTCTGGTTCTTCCCACAGATCATCAAGAAGTTGATAGAGAGAAAACAAGCACAGATCCGTAAAGTCTACCCTGGCCTCACTTGTTTTAAAGAGGGAGTTCGACATATCCCGGTTGAAAGCATCCCAGGCATCCGTGAGTTGAGCAAGGCTTATACCTGGGGGAACAGGTGTGATTATGCATTCAGTGAACCTTAATAAAGCCAGAAGAAGAATTGACATGATTTTAGCCCTGTCCTCTTCCCACATTCGATCCTTCTGCTGTGTTTGCTCCTAATCTCTTAGGAAGCAGAGGAAGGAAACTGTTAATGATTTACGGCAGGGGAGGATTAGGTCCAGATTCAGATTTATGTGTCTGACACAAAGAATAGGTATTTATCCAAAACTTTTCTCTTGCTTGCTTTTGTGCCCTGTATTTTCTTTATCCCAATTAGCACTAGTAATAAATGAACTGCCTTTAAAAAAAAAAAAACAAATTAGCTCTGTCCATGTGTTTACAATAAGTGATATTTTTTCTCTCTCTTCCAGGGGAAACAGGATGGAAGCCTCTGAATAAAGAAAAAGGGTAAACCATGTGGCACTTTATGTTCTTTTCTCACCCACACATATCCCTAAAACGTTTCTGCTTGTTTTTTTAACATATTAGTCTTCCTTAATGAGTTTGGTAGAGGACAATTAATATAGAGCAGGCAAATGTCACCAAATTCTCTAAAAGTTCTTTTCTCTGTGGAATGATGTAATAAGACAAAAAGGGGCATCACCAGGGAGGACTAGCTTTTTCAAATCTATATAAAGAACAGCTAATGATTTAATGCTTACTGCCTGATGCATTCGAGGTAGTGAATCCATTTACTTTAGAAATTAAATTAAATTTTAAATGATGATGATTGGTCACATAGTCAGCCAGATGTTTAGACTGATTTGACATTTATCCACCTGTGGAGTCTTTCTCAAAGACTTGTGTTTATTATTGCAATTACTTTTATCCTCTCCCTCTTATCTCTCCCACTCTCTCCCCCACACATATACGCACACACTGCTAATATTCCTTTCCCCTCCTATTTTCACAACAACTCTGTGAAATGGGTTGAAGTGGGAGAGTGATTGGCCTAAACTAAAGTTACTCAGCTGGTTTTCAGGTCTATGCAGGCCTAGAACTCACAGTCACCTGGTTTCTAGGTCAGCCATTCAATCATGATGCCAGATGGTAAAATGGACAACTTTTTTATGCTAATACTTTGATTCTGGCACCAACAAATTTGTCAGAATTAACAGCATTCTGCTTGAAAAGTTTGCTGCTCTTGGTATAGCTTCTTTTAGCTTTTCAGGAATGTCTTTCAAAATGTCTTCCTCAAACTGAAGCTCTTTAAATATGTTGCTACATTAAACCATAGGTTCATCCAGAAGCTATTATGATCTTATGAAAGTTGGTGTAATCTTCACTTTTCTAGAGGGCATCCAGTTGCAGTTGGCTTGGTCATAATCTTGGCTAGATTATGCAGATTTCTTTATAATACTCTCTAGCTCTTGCAATTTCTAATATTTTCATCACCAAAATCACCACCACTCTTGTTTTTAAAAAAATCCTTCCAGAAAGGAGCTCAAGGATCCAGACCAGTTGTATACTACTTTGAAAAATCTTCTTGCCCAAATCAAGGTAAGCGGGATTCCAGGATCACTTGGAGTATAAATAGGAACTTTTCTCTAATACAAGAGCTACAGTCAAAATGAAGTGTAGTTACTCGATGATGTGGTGTCTAGACAAGTAAAGCTTGCCAAACCTTTCCTGAAAATTTTGCCCTGATCTGTGAACAGTGTAGACAGAAGTAGATTTTGAATAAAGGTAGTCCTCAGTTAATGACCATTTGTTCAGAGATTGTTGGAAGTTAAAATCAGCCCTGAATGAGTGGTACTTATGACTGATCCTCAAGGTTCCAGCTGTCACACAGTCCCTTGGCTTCCCACAAGTAAAGTCAGTGGGGAAGCCGGCAGGAAAAGTCACAAGTCAGTTCCTTTCCTGGCAGCAGCCGGCCCCAGTCCTGTTTCACTAGCATTGTGCCAGCGACCTACACAACTTTGTGTACCAACCCCTACATGGTAGCAGCCATTGATTTGCCCTCTGGCCTGCTTGCAAATCACATGGGGCTTTCAACTTCTTCCTGGCTTCCACACTGACTTGCATTGTTAGAAACTGCCAGGAAAATGCAAGAAGATCCTTGTTTAATGACCTGCGATTATTGCTTAACAACATACTTAGGATTGACATTGCTAAGCAATGAAGTCACATGATATCTCACATTACAATCACATCTCTTAATTATGGAAATTCCAGTTAGTCGTTAATCAAGGACTACCTGTAGCTATTTTAATTTTTTTTTTTAAGTACAAGCAGAATATATATTAATTGATTACAGTACAAATAGATAAAAGGCCAATATATGTTAGGGAAAACAAAACATCTAAACAGTGGTAACAAACCACTGAGAATAACCTTGGGTCAGATTTTTAGTGAAACAGTTCTTCGTTTAGCAAAAAGTTAAACTAAAATATTTAGAATGTGAAAAGTATATTTCTGGCAGAAAACTTTCTTTCTGCCAGAAATACCTTCCCTTTCTCCATTTTTCCTTTACCCATCCAACAGCAGACCACTTCTATATCTCAAAAACCTACATGCTACATTATGAATTCTGACTGATTTTAGTAAGGTGTGGTTTTAGTTTCTGTTTTTTTAAAAAAAAAAATATTTATTACTCAAGTTGCTGCCTGTCTATTCCTATCAGACCCATCCTAGTGCATGGCCATTTATGGAACCCGTGAAGAAATCCGAAGCTCCTGACTACTATGAGATAATTCGCTTTCCCATTGGTAGGTAGCTAGAAATGGATTTTGCCTGAAGAAGTCATCAGCTCTGTTGAATAAAAAAAAATTACGGGTACAGTCAGTATATGCAGCTGTTGTGGAAAAAAATCTTATTTAAATGGTTGGAACGTAATCACTCATTGGATTATTAATGTTATAGAACTGGGGGAGATTTTCTTCCATTGGTCAATTTTGATATCCATTATCTTCTTTTTCATAGTCAACCAAAAAGATTTGCAATATTAAGTGTTACACTATTATAGCACAAAATAGGAGTGGGAAAACATTTTGGGTCAAATGAAAGGTGTTGAGGACATCAGGAGGTGGAAACCCTGTTATGTGTGTAAGAAAAGTTGAAATATTTTAATTATCTGGGTGGGACATTTGGAGTGGATGGATAATTTTTAACTGTGTTCAGTAAACTTTATGGTTTATGCAAAAGTTTGAGCAAGAGAATAGTGGATGGTAAGTTACTGATTTTTTGCAAGTGTGCCATTGAAATCAATTTAGGCTATCAGTGGGAAACACAGATTGCCAAATGGGTCAGCTTTTTATGCTCCACTTCAAGCCAATGTTATTAATAACACTTATTTATAGGAACTTATTATAAAGAAGTTCATCTTAAAACAGTTACTGGCTTTATGTTTTTCACAGGTGAGCAAAGCCGCCTTTTGGAAATGTTTTACTGGCAGTTTCTACAAATTTTCTTAAAACTGAGTTTACCTTCAGCCATTTACTTCTAATTGCATTTACACTAACTCATGAAGAGAACTCATTTACACTAATTCATGAATATAATTCTAGAAGACTTTGTAGCTTGCTCTTACATGCTTCTTCCCATGTGTCTTTCCTCCTTTTCATTATTTTTTAGGATAGTTGAGTGAGCCGCTTATAATGAATTATAAAGTCAGAAAGGCATATGCATTTTTGCATTGTCTCTTGTACAATTGATCACATCTCTCCCTTCCACCTACTTCTTCTGCAGACCTGAAGACGATGACAGAAAGGCTCAAGAATCGTTATTACATTACCAAGAAGCTCTTTATTGCTGACTTGCAGCGTGTCATTACCAACTGTCGTGAATATAACCCTCCTGAGAGTGACTACTGTAAGTGTGCCAACACCCTGGAGAAGTTTTTTTATTTCAAGCTGAAGGAAGGAGGACTCATTGACAAGTAAGGACAGTTGCTGGCTGCCGGGGGTTTCATCTCCATTTTATCAGCCCCTCTCCAGCTTTTGAACAACTGGACATTTTTCTTGCTGCCTTTTGTCACACTTCACGCACAAGTAGATGTGACTGGTTGGACATCAGAAGTTTGCTTATTATTGGGAAAAGGAAGAGACAATATGCAGAGATATCTCTTTTCCTGAATAGACTGAGATCTGCCATCAGTCTCTTAATTTCTGAGCCTGATCTCTCTATCTGTTGCACTTGCCTTTCCAGAAGGACATAACTCTTTTTACCACGGAAGGAGTCTGGATTGTCACAGAAGCTATGAGGGATTCACTGCAAGTTCTTCCAGTTTTCCATTTCTTTAGTTTCCTTTGTCCCAAACTCTGGAACAGTTTCCCCAAAATTGGTCTTTTCCATCTGTATTGTGCTTAAGTTATCATTCTCTCCTCAGCTAGAATGTGTTGAAGAACATCTATAGAGCACAAGAAGATCGGGGAAATTTTCCAAAGTTGATCCAGATAATTCAATTTGTTTGTTGCACTTTTTTGAGGTTCTGCCATTACTTTTTTTTGACATGTGAATGTAGGAAAGGAGTAGTCAAGAGAAAGCTGGAGGACGAAAACTTGTGGAGATTTTAAGTATAGAGTTTTTTAAAGAAACTTTGATTGGGACCATGTCTGAAGCCCATTCATTCTTTTAGCCAGTTCACAAGTGACTAATCCTTGAATGTTGTTTATAGGAAAAGAACTTTTGTATTTTAGGTTGAATCAGATCTGACTTCAAGGAAAAGAAATTACAGGAAGGAATTAAAAAGATAATAGCTCTCTGCTATTTTTTTCCTTTTACTTTGTCTTCTCTTTTAATCTAATGGACTCTGGGTCATTAATCTTTACCCCTGCAGAATTGTTCAAATATCTGAATGAAACTTCACTCTCTTCTAGAGAATGGTGATACATTTAAGATTACTTCCTCATATACCAAATCAAAATGAGCAAATTTGTGTCCCTTCTGTATACTGTATATTGTTGTTATAAAATATGATCCATTCCTTATTACGTTTCTTCAGTACTTAACTGGTCATACCATCTCTAGTCTGGAAGCTGAGTCTAAGGGTTGTAACTCTTATAGTTTTGAACTCTGCCTTCATTGGTTATGATTTTTCAAGCCTCTCCATCTCTGGTGCTTTTCTGATTATGTCAGCGACAATGGTGATTGTATTACTCTCTCACACACATTCCCATTATGCACTTTGCTGCACATAATTCTGTGAGTATCGGCCATCTATGTTATCTTAAAAGATATTAGGAGAGATGTTATTGTTTCATTTATGGCAGCCAGTTTTACTGCTAATGAGATATTTTTAAACTCCCACATTGTTGATCAATTATGGTTAAATTCCATGATGATAGGCACATACATACTAATATATGTACTACTATGTTATGGAACAGAGCTAAAAATACACATAAAAACATTATTTTTCAATTGAAAAAAACCTATTATTTCTGGTTATTCTTCCTTTTACATGGAGTAAGTTGATGAGAACACTTACTATTCAAGAATTACCATCTGTCACATATGGCGCCATGTTAAGTTTTAAAAGATTGCCTTGGAGGGTAATGAAGATTTTTAGTAGTTAGCATTAAATGGGAAGTACAGATTGTCTGTAAACAGTGTCTGCTTTTTTCAAAACTTTCTAAGGCAAGGGAACAGAAGGGCGAAAAATGGTGAGCAAAGTTAGAGTACAAATGACTCTCATTCAATTACCACTTACTTTGTTTTCTGTTTTGTGAATTGCCTTTGCAGCTGGAAATAACTAAATACTTGCTCTAAAAGTCATAATTTAGTAAAAGCAGCACAATAAATAACATTTTGTTCACAATTATCCAGGTGCTTCTGTCAATGTTGAACATTTTGTTTCAGCCATAGACGCCAAAGAAGTTGCCATGGAGATTAAATCAAATGCTTTTCTCTAATCCATCTTCAGCACATGGACCTCTTTCCTTTTCCTTCCTTTTATAAGAAAAAGAATTGCTTTGTGTGCTTCTTTCGGGAATCATGGGGGGGGAGGGGGGGGGAGAGAGGAAAGCTTTTCAATGGTTAGCCACCTACCTTTTCTCTCTGTTGCCTTATGTCCACCATTTTTGTGATTGAGTTGTACAATTGCAGGACCTGATTCTTCCATTCTGGCCTTCCAATATATTGCCATTCCATTTTTAATACATGAAATAAAGATATAGGACATATCTAAGCAAAGAAAGTGTGTTCTTTTCTTTCATGCTTATTCCTATTTTAAGAAATACTTACGTTAGTTACTATTATTATTACTTGGCTTATTAACTGGCTTAAATGCTTTTAGTAGCTCTTTGATTTTAGGTAGCAGGATTTGTGATTTATCCTGATGCATTTTCTACTTCAGGACACTCATTGGTCCCCAAACAGTGAATTTCCCATTCTGTTTATGAAGCAGGACCTTCTCATCTTAAGCAAAATTAAATCACCTCACCACTTCCTCTAAGATCAGTTTTTACCCTTCTCTTGTGTTTCATAAGTTACTTATTATTTTTTTTACTTCTTAGATTTATATCCAGATTTTCTTCCAAGATCTCATATCTACATGTACAACATTCCAATTTTCCTCAATAACCCTGGGAAGTAATTGGTACAAAGATAATGACTGGCCTTTCATACCTAATGTAAAATGAATATAAAATAGCATTGAGGGACAGGAGGAAAAGCTTCAAGGAAGACAGTGGTCAGCTAAGCAGAGCCTAAAACTAGTCAAGAAAATCTTTAGAAAAATCTTAGACAATCTCCCTAGTTCACACAAACATAAAGTGAGGGAGGGGAAAACATATTCAGATTTCCAAGGTGGATGGGATGGGACAATTGTTACAATAAAAGTCCTGACCTTTTGGAATACTGCATTCAGTTTTGGTCACCACAATATAAAAAATATGTTGAGATTTTAGAAAGAGTGCAGAGAACAGTAACAAAGATAATTAGGAGGATGGAGACTAACATGTGAAGAATGGTTGGAGGATTTTGGATTGTCTAATCTAGTGAATCAGTGAAACCCTGACTACTCTTTAGAAGAACAGATCCTGAAGATGAAACTCAACTACTTTGGCCACCTAAAGAGAAGGACGGACTTGCTGGAGAAAAACCTAATTCTGGGAAAGACTGAGGGCAAAAGAAGAATGGAACAGAGAATGAGGTGGCTGGATGGAGTCACCGAAGCAGTAGGCGTGAGCTTAAATGGACTCCAGAGGATGGTAGGGGACAGGAAGGCCTGGAGGAACGTTGTCCATGCAGTCGCGATGGGTCCGACACGACTTTTCAACTAATAGCAACAACAAGTCTAGTGAAAAGGACTGTGGGTGACATGATAGAAGCATTCTAGTATTAGAGGGGCTTCCACAAAGAAAAGGGGAGTCAAATCTATTTTTGAAAACAAGACAATGGTTGGAAACTAACCAAGGTGAGAAGCTACCTAAAACTAAGAAATTTGCTGGCTGTGAGAACAATAAACCAGTGGAATGGCTTGCCTTCAGAAGTTGTGGGTGCTCCATCATCGGAGTCTTTTAAAAAGACTGGATGGTTGTTTGTCTGAAATGGGTTTCCTGCTTGAGTAAGGAGTTGGACTAGAAGACCTGCAAGGGCCCTTCCAACTTTATTCTGTTATTCTATTGGTTTCATAGTCTGCTCACCTTGTTGGGTTGACACCTATTGAGCTTTCACAATTAAGGATCTTTCTAAATGATTATTATGCTTCACTTTTCCTGTCCTGCCTTTCATATATTGTAGGATACACTGTTCAAAAAGTTCTTAGAATTATTTGCATATTTTCTATGAAGAAAATGGGATTCTGTTATCTGCTTAGATGAGTATATTATAAGTCTATAAGTATATATAAGTATTTTATATATACTTAACACACTTCTATTAATTATGTCCTTAATTACTGGAGATATTGGTTTCTCTGTTTTGGTTGTTTACCCCTTCTAAATTTTTTAACTTTTGGGATAAAAGGGTATCTGAAATAGAACTGGAAATTAATCTTTCCTTTTTTGATAAAAACATTTTATGATTGAAGTGTTCATTTTTTAAAAAATTGAACATCAATAGGTAATATGAAAGATATATGATCTATATTAAGAATATCCATAGGATACTTTTTTAGTTTAATATAGAAATTGTGTTTCTTGCACACAGAATGAAGCAGTTCCTATGTGTGTGAATACTTGATATAGACATAACACTAACATTAATTCTTAAAAGACCAGAAGTAGCAACATCTAAGGCTTGGCAGTTGGTAATTTCTACCACTGAACCTACTGCCATTACTAGAAAGAGGTGGTGTCATGTATTATCTAGCTGCTTCTTTTATGTCTTTCACCTCTTAAGTTTGAAAAAGGTAGCACCTGGCCCTGAAGGAGGGATGATCCAAGTATATCAGTTGAAGCAGCCAGCTCTTCACAAGAACAGTTCTCTGCATAGTTGACATGTTCTACAGTATTGTTATCTTTATAAATAGCTCTTTTTTTAGTTCTTTTGTTATCATTACATGAACTGGGAGCTTAAAATTCTTTCTCTACCCATGGGGAGAGAAAAGGAACTCAAACAATTGGTGAAATGATATAAACACTCCTATGTGACCAGAGGTGGTGGCTCAGTGGGCAAGATGCTGAGTTCGATCAAGTTGGCAGTTTGAATCCCTAGTGCCATGTAACAGAGTGAGCTCCGGTTACTTGTTCCAGCTACTGCCAACCTAGCAATTCAAAAGCATGTAAAAATGCAAATAGAAAAATAAAATCCACCTTTGGTGGGAAGATAGCAGCACTCCATGCACCTTCGGCGTTTAGTCATGCCAACCATATGATGACAGAAACGTCTTGGGACAACTCTGGCTCTTCAGTTTAGAAATGGAGATGAGCACTGTCCCTAGAGCTGAAAACAACTAGCACACATGTTCGGGTGAACTTTTACCTTTATGCGACCAGAAAGTGGTGTGGGACAAAGCATCCGTGTAACTTGTTCATCCAACCTTTTCATCTTATGAAATGGAATTTTTTTCTATGAATGCATCCATCATCCTCCAACAATTCCATGATTATATTTCAGAATTCTTTCTTAAGTTTCAAGCAAAAACTTATATGGAGTTGCCTAATAAAATAACCAGAAGGGGAAGGGCAGGTGACACAGCTTGTGTCAAACCTACCATCTTAACATTCAAAATCATTTTGTCAAAAATTTTCCTGAACAAAAACAAGTCTAATGTTTAGATGTCACTCTCTTGATTTAAAAACAACTCTTTTATTCTTAAATGCCTGTGTGATAATTACATTCTGATTACTTAGAAGCAAGAAAAACACTCTGTTTAAATTCTGACTTTGGATTTCTCACTTTATTTAGGAAGCTTTTAAAAACAGGTCAGAGAGACATTTCTGGTAGGAGGTTTAATTAACTTTTCTGCCCTTCTCTCTCCGCTTCTACATAATACATCCCACAATCACACTTCACCAAAGAGAATTGTATAGAACGCGCGCGAATAAAAAGTGGGCTGGAATTTTCCCACCCAGCAGCGGATCCCGTGATTGTCGTACAAACGTGGCGAGGAAAGCAATTGGCCTGCAAGGGAGCTGCGGCAGCCATTGGCCAACGTGCTCGGGAGAGATCGTTCCCCGGAACTTCTCCGCTTTGCTAGCTTCCCGTCGGGATCCCTTTCTATGTCGCGTCCGCTGTTGCTTTTGCTTTGGGCCGCCGCAGCCGCTGCTAATTCCCGGCCTTTGTGGCAATGGGAAGCGATGGCTCGCTTGCAGCCGGAGGCGGAAGAAGCCCGTCAGGCAACAGCGGTGCGGGAACTCCTGGAGCGGCTTTTGGGC
This sequence comes from Thamnophis elegans, assembly GCF_009769535.1. Lineage (NCBI taxonomy): Eukaryota > Metazoa > Chordata > Lepidosauria > Squamata > Natricidae > Thamnophis > Thamnophis elegans. Next base: position 99,917,505 of record NC_045558.1, read on the forward strand.
CCGAGGGCAGCTTCTGCCTTCGCGGTATCCGTGAACCGGTCTTTGGCCGGGCCTGGCGGTCTCGATACATACCGGCTGAGCTCGAATAGGCCGAACACGATAAACGTCTCTGGCTCCAGTGGAGTGGCCGCCGCCTCGGGGATCTACCATTACTTGAAGGACTTCTGCGGCTGCCACGTGTCCTGGTCTGGGGCGCAGCTCCGACTGCCGCAGAGTTTGCCCCCTGTCTCCGCAGAGATTATCGTCACCAGCCCCAACAGGTGATTCGACCTCGGAGGAGAGGCAAAGGGTCCTCCTAACCCAGTGTTTCTCAACCTTGGCGACTTTAAGTCCTGTGGACTTCAACTCCCAGAATCTGGGAATTGAAGTCCACAGGACTTAAAGTTGCCAAGGTTGAGAAACACTGCCCTAACCTCTGTATGCGAAGCAGGAGCACATCCGGCTTCGCCTTGAAAATATGGGAAGGCATCTTTAAAGGCCGCCCCGGAAAACCCGTTTCAGATAAATTCATCAGTCTGCCAATTGACCGAAATTTTGAGCCGGAATCCTTAGGTGCTGAAATGAAATTCGCAGAATGTTTGACATAAAAGCTGTATCTGGGACTTATTGAAAGCTCCCTATTGTCCAATAGCTACTTAAGGCAAACTGGTTCTCTTCAAGTCCTCGACTTATAAGTGCTGGTTTAGGGACTGAAGTTACAGCAACACTGGGAAAAAAATGAGGCAATAACTTTTTCCACACTTAGGACTACCTCACAATAATAGTATTTAGACTTTTCTTTGCAACTGGCATGTATTTTTGACTGTTGCAGTGTCCCAAAGTTAGGGACCCATCTTTTGCGACCTGATAAGTAAAGTCAGTGGGGTAGGTAGAGTCACTTAACAATATTGTTACTAACTTAATAACTCTAGTGAGTCACTTAACCGTGGCAAGAAAAATCGTAAAATGGGGCAAAACACACATAAGAACTGTCTTGCTTAGCAACAGAAATTTTGGGCTCGATTGTCATAAGTTGAGGACTACCTATAGTATTGAAAGCAATGCCTTAACACACATAATTAATTATCACTCAGTTTCTGAGTGTATAATTCAGTGACACCCATCTTTTCCAGTTGAGAGTGAGTTGAAATAATTTTTCAAGTACAGTATGAAGGCATTATCTCCCAATGAACTTGAGTCATACTGGTAGTCCTCAACTTAACAGCCGTTCATTTATGACCATTCAAAAGTACAATGGCAGGGGGGGAATGACTTCTGTCCAATTTTCACACTTAAAACTATTGCAACATCCCATAGTCATGTGATCAAAATTTGGGTACTGTCTGGAGGTCACATGATCACCACTTGAACCCTTCCCTGCCAGCTTCTGACAAGCAAAGCCAATGGGGAAAGCCAGATTCACTTAACAACTTCATGATTCGCTTAACAACTGCAGTGATTAGCTTCTCTGTGGCAAAAGAAACCTCATAAAGTAGGGGCAAAGGAAATTTTGGACTCAGTTGTGGTTGTAAGTTGAAGACTATACAGGTAGTCCTCGACTTACAACAGTTCATTTAGTGACCAAAGTTACAATGGCACTGAAAAAAGTGACTGGTGACCATTTTTCACACTTATGACTGTTGCAGCATCCCCATGGACATATGATTTACATTCAGATGCTTGATAACTGGTTCATAGTTATGCTGGTTAGTGTCCCAAGATCATGTGATCATATTTTGAGACCTGCAAAGCAAAATCAATGGGGAAACCTAATTCACTTAAAACCTAATTCACTTAACCATACTAATTTAGCAACTGCAGTGATTTACTTAACAAATGTGACAAGAAAAGACGTAAAATGGGGCAATATCCAACTTAACAAATTTCTCACTTAGCAATATAAATGCTAGGCTCAATGGTGGACGTAAGTTGAGGATTATCTGTAGTTGTTTTTATTGTACTATGAAAAAGCCGTGCTTCCTAAGTCCCTCTAGTGGCAGCCTTCAAGAGAATCTACTTAGAGAATGCTCCTTTTATCTAGTCTACCAGAATGGGCAAATACCCTTAGGGAGGGGTGATCCCATTAATACCCTGGCTGTAAAGGTGATGAGTAGCACCTTGAATTATGCTCTGAAAGAAACTGGGAGCAAGTGTGGCACATGCAGCAAAGCTGTAATATGAGGAAACGGAGATACGGCCAATGTGGTGAGAGCTGCAACAATTTAGACGTCTTGTAACTTATGGTGGTCTTCAAGGGCAGTCCCAAGTAAAGCATGTTGCAGTTGTCCAGCTGGAAGTGACCAAAGCATAAATGATCCTGAGCCAGATATGAGTTCATGATATAAACTTTGTGTAAATATGTTAAATTAACTCTTCTTTACTCATTTCACAGATGTCAAGGTGCCCTCCCTTTTATGACAATCAAAGTATAATACTTATGGCCACAATTGGACCCAGAATCTATGTTGCTAAGTGAGAAATTTCTTAAGTGAGTTTTGCCCCATTTTACAACTTTTCTTGCCAGATTTAATTCGTAATTCGTAATTTAATAAACTTATATGCCGCCCAATCCCGTAGGACTCCGGGCAGCTGATTTGTTAAGTGAATCCCTGCAGTTGTTAAATTAGTCACATGTTTGTTAAGTGAATCTGGTTTCCCCACTGACTTTGCTTGTCAGAAGGTCACAAAAGATGGTCACATAACCCCGGGACACTGCAACGGTCAAAAATATGACTCAGTGGTCAAGGATTTGAATGTAAAACACATGACCATGGGGATGCTGCAAAGGTCATAAGTGTGAAAAATTGTCACCAGTCATTTTTTTTCTTTGCTGTTGTAACTTCAAGTGGTCACTAAATGAAATGTTGTAAGTCAAGGACTACTTGCAACACATGCAATAGCTAGCAATTCACTCCTCATTCATGATGCTCCTGATTGGAGATATATTGTCACAGATAATACCAGGTTTACCAGTCCATGCAAATCATATGTGGCTAGAGGGCAGTGATAATCTCATTGAATCATCCTTTTCCACCATTGGCAGCCCATGGTTCATATGATCCAGCCACCACAGTGAATGACTTTCCCAAGTAAACAGGTAAAGAGTCAGTTCATTTTGACTCTTGATTACAGTGGGATCTTGGGTCCCGAACGATTCAGGCGACAAACAATTTGGGTACTGACTGTAAAATCTGCTAAATGCTTCATTCAAGTCACGAACACATCCTCGGGTCCCGAATAAACACAGCCACAGCAATTTCCCCTGCTGTGCCATTTTTTTGTGTGTGCGCGCATGCGCAGTTGTCTTGCTTCTGGTCACAACCAAATTTGGTGCCAACCGAAGTCCTGGAACGGATTACGGTCGGTACCCGAGGTCCCACTGTATATGCATATTTTTCTTTCTCCCCCCCCCCCAAAAAAACCCCCAATGTATTCTTCTAATGTTTTTGTCCCCAAATAACCAAGTGTAGCTCAGAATCCTGTGATTTCCTAGTGAGCTCCAGCTGAAATACTATGTCTCGTGCTAGGAAAACTTCATAACCAGTCAAGTTTGACTAGGTGCTATTTACTTGCAGTCAATACTTCCAAATTATTTTTTAATGTGGTAGAAGAGGGAAATTCTTATTCTGTGTTGGCACAGTGGTTAGAATGTGGTATTGCAGGCTAATTCTGTTGACTGCCAGCAGTTCAATTCTCACTGGTTCAAGGTTAACTCAGCCTTCCATCCTTCCGAGGTCGGTAAAATGAGGACCCAGATTGTTGGAGGCAATAGGCTGACCCTGTAAACAGCTTAGAGAGGACTGTAAAGCTTTGTGAAGCAGTATATAAGTCTAAGTTCTATTGCTATTACAATGAGAGTTATGCAAGTGTGCGATATACAGTGTAGAAATTTGATAATTGAAAATGTACGAAGAATAATTTCATTAAATACATTTAATTTACTGTTTATGAATTTATTGTACTTTTTTTCTTAGGTTCCGCTTCTATCAAAATGTCTGCACTTACAGCTATTCCTTTGTGTGGTGGAACTGGGACCGCTGGGAACAGGAGATTGACTGGATGGCGCTCCATGGTATTAACATGCCACTGGCATTCACCGGGCAGGAAGCCATCTGGCAGCGAGTATGTATTATTAAGCATATTATTGTGGCTGTAACAATATTTAAAACCAGGATCTTCTCCAGAGCAACTCTCATGCTCTACTATTGTTCTTATAGGTGTATTTGTCGCTGGGTCTAAAGCAATCAGAAATTGATGAGTACTTCACTGGTCCTGCTTTCCTAGCTTGGAACCGGATGGGGAATTTGCACTCTTGGGCAGGACCGTTGCCCTTCTCCTGGCATCAGAAAAAACTAAATTTGCAGGTACCTAGGCTGGCTGATATGGAAAGTATAGCCTGGTTTCTGGAAGTAGGGTGCCTTCTATCCTCTGTCATATTTTCTTTCATGCCTTTTGTGGCAAACTATAATAGGCAAAAGGGACATGGTGGCTCAGTGGCTAAGATGCTGAGCTTGTTGATCAGAAAGGTTGGAAGTTTGGCAGTTCAAATCTCTAGCGCCGTGTAATGGAGTGAGCTCCCGTTACTTGTCCCAGCTTCTGCCAACCTAGCAGTTTGAAAGCATGTAAAAATGCAAGTAGAAAAATAGGGACCAACTTTGGTGGGAAGATAATAGTGTTCCGTGTGCCTTTGGCGTTTAGTCATGCCAGCCACATGACCACAGAGACGTCTTCAGATAGCGCTGTCTCTTCGGCTTTGAAACGGAGATGAGCACCGTCCCCTAGAGTCGGAACAACTAGCACATATGTGCGAGGGGAACCTTTACCTTTATAGTAGGCGAATGTGGGGTTATCTGCCCCACTGAGTTTTAAAGCAGTGAAGCTGAACCAAGTAATCTAATCCTGGGTGTTTCAGTCTATGTTTCAGGAAACAATTGGAGGAGATGTTCATAGTGACCTAATGCAGGGGAAAACATGGTGGTATACAACACTTGGACTTTCTGAAAGTTACAATCCTGCCTTTATCTGGCAAGAGACTTTCCTAGTGTTATTTTAAAAGACACAAGGATGTCTGTTCTTTATATTAAAGATGCCAAATTAACGTACTATTATCTTGGTTAATTGATCATAACCAGTCTCATAGTTTCTGAAATAGATTCATGGGCATTTTTGTGCTTGTAATATTTCACTCTTATTCTTCCTTCCTTGGCTGACATGGAGATTCGTTCTTGCATTGTGTCATCACAGTTATAGAAAATATTGACTTGCCTGTGACCGTCAAGCATCAGAATTGGTCAAGGATGGGTTTCCAAACAGCATGCTAGGTTTAATAAATCAAGATTATTTCTCTTTTTTTTGGAAGATGTTATGGGAGCTTTTATAATGAATTTTAGCCCAGTATTATTGAAAATTCTGGAAATGAAGAACAGAGTGAATTAAAGACTTTTTAGCTCCATTTTTTTTAATTTGTATCTCAACTTTATTACATACCACGATTCTGAGTAAAACAGGCATTATCAGAAAGTTAGGTCATAAACCTCATATATTGGCCCACAGAATGCACAGCTCTTTCCAGAAATGGGCCTCCTTCTGGACCAGTTTTATGAGAGTTGTGGGGCACATTGTGGGTTATTCTGTGTCTTTGCTTCATTGCTCCATCCTGACTCTTTTACCTTCCCAGTACAGGATCCTAGAGAGGATGAGATCTCTGGGCATGTTGACAGTGCTTCCCGCATTCTCTGGGCATATCCCTCAAGGCATTCTCAGGTAAAAGAACAAAAGGAGTTTGGTTGAGCATATGAGAAACTATCTCGTGCCAGGACAGACTGTTTTCCATCTGGCCAAGCATTGTCTGCATCATAGTTTCTCAACCTTGGCAATTTTAAGATGTATGAACTTCAATTCCACAATCCTGGAAGTCCATTTATTTTAAAGTTGCCAAGGTTAACATATACTGGTCTATAGCCGTTTTTAAAAAATAACTCCATCAGTCCCTAGCCACTCTGGTCATTGGCCCTAAAAAGCTGGAAGGCATACAATTGGAAAGACTGGCCTATATAGGTAATCGTTGACGTACGACCACAGTGCAGCCCAAAATTTCTGCTGTTAAGCGAGACATTTCTTAAGTGAGTTTTACCCCATTTCACAACCTTTCTTGCCACAGTTGTTAAGTGAATCATTGCAGTTGACAAGTTGGTAGCCCAGTTGTTAAGTATATCTGGTTTCCCCATTGACTTTGCTTTTCAGAAGGTTGCAAAAGGAAATCATATGACCCTGGGACACAGCAACAGTCATAAATATGAGTCAGTTGTCAAGCATCTGAATTTTGATCACAAGATTATGGGGATGCTGCAAAAGTTGTAACTGAAAAACGGCCATGTCGCTTTTTTCGGTGCTATTGTAACTTTGAACGGTCACTAAGTGAACTTGTTGTAAGTCAAGGACTACCTGTACTCACTGGCAGCAGACCCCCAAGGTTTTCATACTTTGTGGAAAGGAAACGTGGGGCTTTTTTTATGGAAAGGATGTACTTATCCACAGTGGTTACAGTGGTCTTTCTCCAAGGGATGAATGACAGGCTGGCCCAAAAAGTGAGGACTTAGACTAGAGCAGCAATCACCAACTGGTGGTCCGTGGTGGTCCATGAGAAAATGTTGGTGGTCCACAGAAAAATTATTTGCATTTTTTATATTGCACTAAACCAGGGTCCTCAAACTACAGCCCCTGGGCTGGATACATGCAATGAATGTTTGTGTTGCTGCAGAGAGTCTCCCTCTTCGGGGTCTTTTTATGCGGGTCAGAGAGGGGCAGAAATTCCGACTTGGGGTCTGCTTCAGCCTCCCAGTGCAGGGCTTTGGGCGAAGGCTGGAGGGAAGTGCAGCTGATAGAGAAGAGCCGGAGGGCCTTGTTCCAGTGGGACTGCATCATGGCCTGGAACTGGCTGACTATCTCAGTCCACTGGGCCTCCAGACACCGGTATCTGGTCTTGCACTCCTGCAGGTCTTCCCTCTGCTTAGACTTCTGTTTATAGTCCCCAGTGAGGTGCTTCTGCTGAACCTTCTTCTTGGTCAGATCCAATTTGAACTGAGCCAACTCTTTCTCATGATGGTTGCTTAGCTCCAACAACTGCTTCCTGTTGGGGCCCAAAGGAGCCCAGCTGGGAAGGCAAGGCGTGGTTGGGAGGAGAGGGGCAAGTAGAGCTCGGCAAGGCACCTCTCAATGTGAGTGACATCGAGTTGGCCACGCCCACCCAGTCACATGACCACCTAGCCAGGTCCACCCAGTTGGTCATTAGGCAGATCATATTAGTGGTCCACTGTATTTAAAATTATTAATTTAGTGGTCCCTGAGGTAAAAGGTTGGTGACCCCTGGACTAGAGGATGTAGGACTTTTGGTGTGGGGAAGGCATGAGAACTGTTGTAGGGAATATTCATCTGAAAGCCAGTAATAAAATAAGAGAGAACTCCTTGAGGGGAATGTGTTTCAGTAATAATTCTGTGAAGTGCTTTCAACCCAAGCAAAATATATTTTCCTTTATTATAACCGGACCTCTTAACATCTAGGTCCGGTTAATAATAAAGTCAGTGGAGAAGATACAACAGGGACAATGATCTTGAGTGTATTTCTTGATTGCTTTGACATTTTCTGGATTTGACATTTTCTGGTTTCCTGCCATAATAATCAGTGAGTATTCTCTTTGCTTAAGTCTAAATCTTCTTGCAGAAGCTAAGCTTGTAGCACTTAGCACACAACCCAATTAAATTGGAGATGACTTTGTAATCTTTTTCACAACGTTTGTTTTTCCATGTTAAGAGTTTTTCCACAGGTGAATGCCACACGGCTGGGTAACTGGAGCCATTTTGATTGCACCTATTCCTGTGCTTACCTCTTGTCACCTGAAGACCCCATGTTTCAGGTCATAGGGACCCTCTTTCTAAAGGAGATTATCAAAGAGTTTGGTACAGATCATGTATATAGCGCTGACACCTTCAATGAGATGCGCCCACTTTCATCAAATACCACCTACCTCTCCAAGGTCAGCACAGCTGTCTTCCACTCCATGACTGGAGGTATGAAGTGTTCCTATTTTTGCTCCCTATTTATCCTTCTCATCTTTAGCTCTAGTTTTCTTTTATCTCTGCTCATCTTTAGCCCTTTAACACATTACCTTTGGCTCATTTAGCCATCCATATTGCAAGAATAATAGTAAAGGCGGCTTTGCGGCCCAGTGGTGAAGATGCTCGCCTCCCTTTTGGAAGGTTGAGAGTTCAACCCTAGGTATCGGTAGACGTTTCTCTCCTAGGGTGCACAGGAAAAATATCTGACCTCCGCATGGCATCAGGAAGGGCATCCGGCCAGTAAATGTTCAGCTTCATCCAATGGGGTTGCAATCATAAAAAGGGAATTTATATTGCAAGGATAATAGTAGAGCCTCTTTATAATTTCAAATGGTGAATTAATGTCCATAAAGGCTGTGGAAAGTCAGAGGTTTTTTAAAATAATGTACTAAAATTTATAACCTTTTCTCCATGAGGAGCTCACTGGCAGTTCACAATAAGAAGAAATATCCCAGTCAATAACATTAAAGCAGTCACCAAATAAACTATTTAAAACCTGATGAAATTAAAACACTTTCCTTAAAAACGATAAGCTTCTTCCACTCCTGGGGTGCTGCTATAAAGAAGGCCCTGTCTCACATTATCACCAGACACATCTTCCTTGGTTATCAATTGCAGCATTTTTTAAATTTCCATGTGGGATAAGATTTATTTGCCTTGCTGAATGGCAAATAAACACATACATCATGAGAATATTTTTGCTCAGCTACCTAGAGTATGAATCATATGTAATGATTTGTACTTGTTTATTCAAAAGTGGGCATTATTCTATTTCTTATTGCTGAGATTTTATAAACTTTGTATCTTTTTCTTTTCTTTAAATTAAGTACATATAGAATTGCTAATTTGTTGCATTGGAATAAGGCAGCAATGGCAAACCTTTTTTGGCTCACGTGCCATAACGGGGGGCGAGCACAAAGGGGTTGTGCATAGGCGTGCAGCACCCATAATGCAACGTGCGACCCCCCCTCAGTGCGCATGCACACATGAGAGGCACTCCTCCCCATTTTTTGCATGCTTTTTTTGCCCTCCCCAGGCTTCATAGGAGCATGGGGAGGGTGAAAACAGCCTCCCCCACCCCCCCGGAGGCCCTCTGGAGGCTTCAGGGACCTTCAGGAGGCTTCCCTGAAGCCTCCGGCGGAGTAAAAAGGACTCTATGAGCAAACCAGAAGTCACTTCCTGTTTGTTCGTAGGGTCGGTTTAAGCCCTCCAGAGGCTGACTTCCGGTTTGCTCATAGGGTCCTTTTTAGTCCTCGGGAGGCTTCAGGGAAGCTTCCTGAAGGTCCCTGAAGCCTCCGGAGGACTTAAACCGACCCTACGAGCCTACCGAAAGTCCCTTCCCGAACTTCCGGTTTGCCCATAGGTTTTTTTGTGCTCAGGAGGCTTCAGGAGCTTTTCAGAGGGCCTCGGAGGGGGAGGGAGGCTCTTTTTGCCCTCCCCGGGCTCCTATAAAGTCTCTAGAACTGGGGAGGGTGAAAAATGGCTTTAAGGCCAGCTGATATGGCAATGCCTCGCGTGCCACCTGTGGCACACGTGCCATAGGTTCACCATCCCAGGAATAAAGTATCTTCATATGTTTACATGTTGCTCAGAGATATTCTGCATAATTTTAAGTTAGAAATGAAGTACAGCACAAAAAAAATATACCAACTCTGATCAGAGGAATTTTGGGTTTATTTAGGATGTGTGTGTTAAATGTAAAATCCTGTTCTTCTATCATGGAATTCAGGGTATTCATAACATTGTATGTGAATATATACAGTATATCACAGAAGTGAGTACATTCCCTCACATTTTGTAAATATTTAAGTACCGTATATCTTTTCATGTGACAACACTGAAGAAATGACACTTGGCTACAATGTAAGGTAGTGAGTATACAGCTTGTATAACAGTGTAAATGTACTGTCGCCTCAAAATAACATAACACACAACCATTAATGTCTAAACTGCTGGCAACAAAAGTGAGTACACCCCTAAGTGACAATGTCCAAACGGGGCCCAAAGTGTCAATATTTTGTGTAGCCACCATATTTTCCAGCACTGCCTTAACCCTCTTGGGCATATAGAGTTCACACAGGTGGCACAGTGGTTAAATGCAGCACTGTAGGCTACTTCAGCTGACTGCAGTTCTGCAGTTCGGCTGTTCAAATCTCACCGGCTCAAGGTTGACTCAGCCTTCCATCCTTCCGAGGTGGGTAAAATGAGGACCCGGATTGTTGGGGGCAATATGCTGACTCTGTAAACCGCTTAGAGAGGGCTAAAAGCCCTATGAAGTGGTATATAAATCTAAATGCTATTGCTATTGCTACTTTTTACCAAGTGTCATTTCTTCAGTGTTGTCACATGAAAAGATATGCTTAAATATATACAAAATGTGAGGGGGTTTATCCACTTCTGTGACGAGATAGTGATTTGCCCAAGTAATCTGGCTAAATTGAGATTTCAACTAAGTCATCATCAGCTTCAATCCATCCATGGCATCATACTAACTCACATATGTTTACACCTAGTAGATTTACAGCTATAGGTTATGATTAATTGTATTGCTGTGATTGCCGGATCTGTAACAAAAAAAAACTGAAAACCAGAAACATTTTCTTCCAAGAAAAATCCAGAGCACACAATACAAATAATTTTAGGCAGATAAATGAAAAGTATATAGCATGCCAACAGTATTACAGGTTTGTAAACAGAAACCGAACCTATATTACTATCAAGAAGTAAACAAGATAAGAAATAGAATCCCGAATAAAAGTAATTGGCTCTGAATTTGTGTTTTTCCCTTCTTTGGACTCTGCCTGTCCTCATAGTTGACCCCTACGCCATATGGCTGATGCAAGGTTGGCTTTTCCAACACCAGAGAGACTTCTGGCAACCTGCTCAAGTTAAAGCCCTTCTTCAAGGTGTACCAATAGGCAGGATGCTGGTGCTGGACCTCTTTGCTGAATCTAAGCCTGTCTACCTCTGGACTGAGTCCTTCTATGGGCAGCCTTTCATTTGGTGCATGCTTCACAACTTTGGTGGGAACCATGGCCTCTTTGGCATGGTGGAGAGCATCAACCAAGGTCCTTTTGAAGCCAGGCATTTTGTCAACTCCACTATGATTGGCATTGGCCTCACTCCCGAAGGTATTGAGCAAAATGATGTGATCTACGAACTCATGACAGATTTAGGTTGGCTCAAGGAGCCAGTAAATCTACAACAGTGGGTTGCCACATACAGTATACAGCGCTATGGTGCCAAAAACATGCAGGTAATAAAGGCCTGGCAACTGCTATTCCAGAGTGTCTACAATTGTTCAGGGCCTTGTGTAAATCACAACCACAGCCCCCTTGTCCACCGTCCTTCTTTTCGGATGAACACGGAGGTCTGGTACAATAAGAGTGATGTCTACGAAGCCTGGCAGCTGTTTCAAAATACTTCTGGTGAACTGGGCAACAGCAGCACCTTCTGCTATGACCTCGTGGATGTGGTACGTCAGGTTCTTCAGCAGCGAGTGAGTGATTACTATTTGGAAATCAAACAGGCTTTTCAGAAACGTGTGCTGTCACAACTCCTGGTTACTGGTAGTGTCCTAATCTATGACCTTCTTCCAGACCTGGACACTCTTCTCTCCAGTGACAGACATTTTTTGCTGGGAGGATGGCTGGAAACTGCCCACAAAATGGCCACCAGCAAAGAAGAGGAACAGTTTTATGATTTCAATGCACGCAACCAGCTAACTCTTTGGGGACCTGATGGCAACATTTTGGACTATGCCAACAAACAGCTTGCAGGGCTGATCCTGGACTATTACAGAAAGCGTTGGAAGCTTTTCATTGTCACCTTGGTGAAATGCCTCAATTCTGGAACACCTTTTCACCAGGATCAATTTAACCAAGCTATCCTCAAAGTAGAAAGGAGATTTATCTACAATGGAAAACAGTATCCATCAAAACCTATTGGCAATACGCTAGACATAGCTACAGAGATATATCATAAATATTATCCCCTGCCATGAAGAACAGTCACTTGATTGCAGTGTGATGGAGACACTCTGTTCTCTATAACTTTTTGGATCATCGATTCCAGCTTTGTACTTGTCTTGTCTTGTATTGGTTTACTGAGTCAAAGCTCACTCTGATTATTTTAAGAGATGTCCCAATGTCCACAGATAGAAATAACTATAAGGGAGAAAAGGCCTAATTTCAACTTTTAGAAAAAGAGATGCATCAGGCTATGTGCAAAATCGTGGAAGGAATACTTATAATGGGTAGCAACTGAATATGGTTTGTAACCTTTGGCAAAAGTTCAGCATATTATCTTAGAGTAAAGATAAAGGTAAGGGTTTTCCCTTGTTTCTTGGCTGAGGGAACCAGCATTGTCCAAAGACATTTCAGTGGTTATGTGGCCAGCATGGCTATATGTGAAAGGCACACAGAATGCCCTTACCTTACCACTGAAGTAGTACCTATTTATCTACTTGTATTTGCTAGATGGGCAGGACCTGGAGCAAGTAATGAAAGCTCATTCTGATGCATGACACTTGGGTCTCGAACTCGGGCTTTCCAGCTGACAAGCTCAGTGTCTTTAATTGCTGAGCCATCTTAGAAGTACCTGCCTTTGTTATTCAAATAATCGGAGCAGGGCTTCAATTTAGTTCAAAAGTGTGTTGACTGTATTAGCAGAAACGAGTGTTATTTGTACAGATGGTCACAAAGCCATATTTGACTGCTCAGGACAACTATATCTCTCCTCAGCCATCTTCCTCTCTGTAGATCATTCTATGCAATTGATACCAGTGTAATTTTGCTCCTCTGAGAAAGTGCCTATAGAGGAAATTGCTCTTGATTTATGCAGAACCTCTGCATAATCAAAGCCATATTAGTTTTTGTTGAAAATTCAGTGTAATGAAGAATCACCAAACTGAAAAACTATGGAGAAGTATGTTTTTCTCTTTCCTCTATAGCTATAATAACAAAAGAAAAGATGCATAACTGATTCCAATTCTTGTTGATCATTTATATGCTGGTTTGTAGGATAATCCTAACCCTGCTAGGATTATCCTTCCAGGATGCCCTTCCAAAGTTAATAAGAACAGCTTGGAATGCAGAAGAAGAGATTCAACTAAAGTTTTCATTTCACAAGCATGGGATTGGCTTATAGAGGACTTCGAGATGAGCCAATGTTGCCTCTTCATGGACTTGGAAATAACTTTAGGGAGAGTACACAAGCTGTTCCCACTAGCTGTCTTCCAGGTATATAGATCCACAATTCCCATTATCTTTTCATTATGGAACATGTGATAATTACATGGTATGATTAATCTATTGAAAAACATTAATTCATCTAGTTAAGACAATTTCCCCAAACCTCTTCTTAGCCCATGTGTTTTATTATTTTCTTCTGATCACACTCTTTTACAGTGCCTTGCTATTCTTGAATTACAAAGATATATTTACACTCACCCAGATTCATAAACAGTACATCATAAAATCTAAATCTAGTGATTATTGAGTTTTATTATAGTACAAGTGTGCCCTCCTGTGGTCAAAGAGGAGCAAAACGAAGACTTAGTGTATTTCAAAGGATATATTAAGGCTGCTGGAACCCTTCTATCTGATGGCAAAAAGATGTAATCTTTTTCTGTAATCACTTCAGAGGTAGGTTGCTCCCGGTTCGGGGGAACCAGTAGCGGCGGCAGCAGCAGGAGGCTCTGCCTACCCGCCCAGACACTTCTGCACATGCACAGAAGTGTTGTGAGTGCGCACAAGCGAACCGGTAGTAAAAATAATGGAAACCCACCACTGAATCACTTAGCTGTCCTTCTGTAAGCATAATTTCAGAAAAAGAAATATTTGGTTTAAGGAGCTGCAGACACATAACAATGAAACTTAAAGCATTTTTCTGGCTTTAAATCCAAATTGCTGAGCACAATAATACATTGCAAAAATGTAGGATTTTAGAAAAAACCAAAGCAATAAAAAGGATATATTAGGAATATATCTATTATAAATAAGCATAATCAGCATCTTAATCCAAGACTTTTCAAGAATGGCTATTGCTTAATCATAAAACATACATTTCACACTAGATTTCTCATATCAATCTCTAGTATTTCAAGTATGAATTTGTCAGAAAACCTGAAGAGCACCAATGATTAGAATATACATTGTTTAAGTCTATTTTTAATAGCTAGTTTCCTATATAAGAACAGTCTTGTAATTTACAATTCACAATGCTTTTAAACATGATTTTTGGATAAGTACTGTTTTCTATCTTCATCTACAACCTGCATAAATCGCCAAATTTGCTTCAATAATAAAGAACTCTGGGAAAGCTTACCCTTAACACCTGTTGATAAAAGCTTCCAAAGACGTATAAGCTTTCTTAAGAGAGGCTCTCAGGTTGTTTGAACAGTGAGACAAAACTGGAAATAATACATTTTCATATAGGTACTGTAATAAAGTATCCATAGTATCTGCCACAACTAAAACTAAGATGCAAAAACCCATAGCTGCAAATATATGAAGTACGGAGCGTACAATGTTCTTCTGAATGTTGAAGTGTGATAAATACTGCTTTTAAGGCTAAGGAGTGATCAGAGAATTCCAAGCTAATTGTATTTTGCATTTAATTGTATTCTTTTATTTTATTGCTAGTTACCTTAAGTGTCTTGTCAGATGGGTAACAAGGGATATCTGTAATAAATAAAACCTTTGGTTTGAATATAAGGAACTGAATTATTTCGACTAAATATAGCTTCTTTTGGGGACTGCAGATACCAAGACTGAGTCTACAAGTCTTGCGGATTAGAACTTTTTCTAACTGACAAGTTAAGGAAGAAAATGAGGATACAGGATTTGTCTATCTAGCTTTGACAAGAAACAATACAGTTGAGTTCAGATAGATAGGCTCACATTAACATTAGGAAGCACTCAAAGAGCAATTATGCACAGCCCTAGCAGATTGTAGAATCTCACTTTTTTCAGTGAGCCAATAGATAGATATTTATTACAGATAAATTAGATCCTTTAAACACCCACAATATTATTGTTTACTTAATTGCTCTTTCTAGCACTCTAAAAAGCACATGGGCTTTGATGATAACTACAGATTAAAAATGACATGAGAGTTGCTATAGTAGCAACATTTATTTATTAAAGATTTGCAGTATAAGGCTGCCCAGCATGAATGTGTGATTGGAAAGCATACAGCACAAATACACAATAAGAAAAAAAACATTTAAAAAAAGACAATATATAAATGTAAAATGGCAACCTTGCACACAACCAAAGATCCTCAAGGGAGGACTCCTGATCAACCGACACCTAATGCATGGGAGAAGATCTAGAATAGATCTTAATAGGTGTATCAGGGCAAACCCCATAATTACCTGCTCTTCTGCTGCATTATGAACCAATCGAAGCTTCTGAACCTTGTTTCTCAATTTCAGCCGCTCTTAAGATATGTGGACTTCAACTCCCAGAATCCTCCCCCTTAGCTTGCTTGCCAAAGGAATTCTGGGAGATCCAGAATTCTGGGAAGTCCACACATCTTCAAGAGGCTAAGGTTGAGAAAGACTTGTTCTGGATTAGGGGTCTCCAACCTTGGCAACTTTAAGCCAGGAAAGACTTCAACTCCCAGAATTCCCAGCTTTGCTTTGCTGGGAATAAATATAAGTATAATCTTTATTGTCATTGTACTTAAATACAATGAAATTGGTTGAAGTCCGCCAGGCTTAAAGTTGCAAAGGTTGGAGACCCCTGTTCTGTATAGTTTTCAAGGATGACCCTGCATATAGAGAACCTGGCAATATTGTGGTCAGGGGTGGGGCAAGGTGTGATTGACCCTAATGGGGGAATTCCAATCCAGGAATGGACACAACTGGAAAGGCATGCAAGAAAGAGGGTTTCATTCAAACATCACGAACCCCAGTGGCTGCTCACTGGTGCCCTAAACAATGACAAATCTTGGTGCCCCTTCGTTTGTACGTAATGTACAAATCTTCATTGGAGTTTTTTCTTTCTTTCTCAAGCCTTTGGGGCTGGTGTCCTAAGCACGTGGTTAGTCTGCTTAATGGTTAAAACACCACTGATGACCCCGCCCCTTGCCAAAACATAGTTTGTGCATTAACAACAGAATGAGAACTGGAACTAGGCTCACCAGGGGTCTCCAACCTTGGCAACTTTAAGCCTGGTGGATTTCAACTCCCAGAATTCCCCAGCCAGCTTTGTTTTGCTGGGGAATTCTGGGAGTTGAAGTCCACCAGGCTTAAAGTTATCACGGTTGGAGACCCCTGTTCTGGATAGTGGCCGGTATATAGAGCACCTGGCAATATTGTGGTCACAGGAGGCGGGGGCACGTGATCGACCAGGATGTGGGAATTCCAATCCAGGAATGAACATAGCTGGAAAGGCATGCAAGGAAGAGGGCTTCCTTCAAACATTATGAAACCCTCTCCCTCTTGCCAAAACATAGTTTGTGCATTAACAACACGAATGAGAACTGGAACTGGCTCGGAATTTGGGCATTCTCTGGGCCAGGGCTCTCCAACCTTGGCAACTTTAAGCCTAGCTGACTTCAACTCCCAGAATTCCCCAGCCAGCTTTGCTATAGATACCGTGGCTGGCTGGGGAATTCTGGGAGTTGAAGTCCGCCAGGCTTAAAGTTGCCAAGGTTGGAAACCCCCGCAGTCCCGACGACGAGTCCACAGGGTCCAAGCGCAAGCAACACACATACACACTTCTATCCTCAATCATGTCCATCGATATGAGGCAAAGGGATCCTCGACCTTTAAATATTTCCCCCCTGCCTGGGCTTAACTTTCCACTCAGGGGCTATAAATATTTTCCTTCTAGCGACGAGGATCGCTTCCAGTTTGAACAGAGACACTTCCGGGTCGGGTATTGACTTCGCTGAGGTTGCCTATCAGGTGAGTAAGCGGGGAGGGGTGTCGTTTCTTGGGGTGGGGGCTGCGGGCTGCTACTTGGGAATGGTGGGGGGGGGGGAGACATGGTCCCGGTCTCTCTGGTGGGGGTTGTTTTTTGTGGCTGCGGGAGTGAGGAATGCCCTCATTTCGCGTCTTCTTTCCCAGCGACGGAACCTGGCTTAATTGGCAGTTTGTCGCAGGTCTCCTTAACGGGAGGAATGAGCAAACATGGCTTATTCTCCCACCTCTCCCAACAAGCCTGGAGCTTTTTGTTGCACTTTAAAAAAACAACCCAAAAGCAGGAAAATGCAAATATCCAAAGTAAAAAAGCGCTATGGTGATATAACGGGGGAAGATGGGAGGCTGAAGAAAGTGGGTGTTGCATGGCGAGGCAACGTCCGTGCTCCTAATAACGCAGCAGCCTTGGGGTTTCTGTATCTTTCTATGTATGAGAGTGACAGGGATTTAGAAGCCGCAGGATGTTTAAATTTAAATTTAAACGTGGCTTCTGACTTTTAGTGGTTCCCTTTAAGAAGCCAGAGTCCAAAAGTCAGCTGCAAAAGCTGGTTTATAATACTGACTTTAAAAGAAGTGAGTGGTCTTAGGCTAGACATATAAGCCTTTCTGGGATATGGTTTATTTTACTTATTTGTTTATTTAGTTTGTCACTCATGCACAAGGTAACAGGAATAAGAATAAACATGAATAAGAACCCAGGAAATAGATACAAAGAAATTAGGACAATAAGACAGGAACGGTTCAGGGGGAACTGAGAAGATGCAGAATGCAGAGCTAATTTCAGATAAAGCCTGGAGCCTTTCTTTCCCTCTCCCTCCCATTTCCTCCCCTCCTTTATTTATTTATGTATTTATTTTAGAGAACCAGTTTGGTCAGGTGAGTTCTAGTCCTTCCTTATCCATGAAATGCTTGCTGAGTGATCTTGGGACAATCACTCTCTCTTACCCAACTCACCTCACAGGGTTGTTGTTATGGGGAAATATAGGAGGAGAAAGATGTTTTGAAATGTTTTAAGCCGTGAGTTATTTATTAAAGCAATAAATAAATATATATTAAAAATGATGGTTCAAATCTCCATTCTCCTGCGTTATACAATCTTTTGAGTAAATTGGGGTCAACTGTTGTTTCTGAACTTCAGGTGCTACATATCCTTCATGTGAGGGAAAAATTAGCAAGAAGGAAAAGTTCTTTAGGACTTCTTGAAGAGCAGCTTAAAATAGTAACAAATATACAAATATAACAAAAGTAAAAATATAATTCCTATGCAGTATTAATTTTATTACTAGAAGTGCATGTTTTCTTTTGTAAATCCAAAGTAGATTTAGCTATCTTCAAAAGTGTTGAAGTCTACTTTTTCCCAAGAAATACAAATGTACACATAGATTATATGCAAAAATGGGCAGCACTGCTGTTTATGGACACTTTCTCTGTTGTTATACTTCTTCCAGCAAGTTCAAACATACTGCGGTTTCATAGCAAACTTACCAAGGTTAGGCTGCAAGATAATATCTTGTCCAATGCTAGTGTATAGTACAGTCAATTAAGGATTTTAAATAGGGCTTTTTTTACTTTACAGTAAAGGAGGGATTTTTTATGGAGTTTACAATAGTGGCTTGTCATTTTAAATTAGGTGCTAATACATAAAATCTTTGGTCATTATTTTTCTATAGGTTTTCTGTAGGTTTGACTTATCTTGACTTTTTTTTTTTTTTTTTTTTTTTTTTGCATGTATCTTCTGAATGGTTCTCCTGGACAGCATGTCGATTTTCCGTTCCGGTCTACTTATTCTGACATCTCCACTGTCGGCACTTTCTCTACGCTTGATGCCCATTCTTGCTTCAGCTGCCCGGTTGGTACAAGAAACCCTATATATTCAACTGCAGCCAGGACTCAGCTTGTCAGGTGCTTCACAGCCCCGTTTTGCCTATGTTCCTGCCACATCGGAAGTACACAACCTTATCAGCAGGCTGTACGCTGATGCTGACATCTATCGTCATCTTGATGTCCGGATATTGCTCTCCAACCTTCTCAATCAAGGAGCTAACCCTCCGTTCCTAGGATCTGTACAGAATCTTTCCCAGCCACCTGAGGTGGTGCTCACAGACTATGAAAGTGCAGATGGGATACAATCGAATCCTATCAAACAACGCCTAGAACGTTATGCCAACAGTTGCTATAATTGTTGTCCGAAACTGAGGTCTGTTTTACTGTATCCTGACTATGACTTACAAGCTGATAATGGAGAACTGTCCCCACAAGAGGAGACTGAGAAAACATATGAGCCATTGCAAAGTTTCTCTGATGTAGTTGTGGGAGGCACTTTTGATAGACTTCACAATGGTCACAAGATCCTTCTGAGTGTGAGCTGTCTACTGGCAGAAAACCGGCTCCTCATTGGTGTCTCTGACAAAGATCTTTTGGAAAGTGGGTCTCTTTGAACCATATATGCCTTTCTCCTGCAAAACCATTTAGAGAAATTAGAGATATTTGGGGAACTTTTAACGTAGTCCAGATTTTTTTTGTACACAATGATTGAATGCTGTAACTAAAATTGGGACTGACAATGTAGAGGATAAGTTGTTGCTTAGACATCTGATACTAATATTTAGAATTGCATATAATTTTCTTTTTTTACTGGAAGTATTAGCCAAGTATATTTGCAAAACTTAAACACGTATTGTTCTCCATTATGGCAGTTTGCCTTGTTTATTAAGTATAATACCAAATCTAACATCTAAGTTTGGTAGTGGAAGCTAATTTAAATGCATCTGTTTTTGTATTTTGAGGAGCTAATGAGTATGGCTGAGATGAGTTAAGCCTTCTACAGCTTTTTATCAATGATAAAACAACTGGTTTTTTTCAATCCTTGGATGTGTAGATAGATATATACACACTTTGCCTTTTTGGATTAAGCAATATTATGCAAAGTTTAGAAAAGGAATAAGAAATACTAAGTCAGATAATTAAAGATATAAGAATAGGCACTACAGCTAAACATTGTTTACACTGCTCTTATCAGTAGCTTTTTATCCTTGCACCCTCCCTTAATTCCACCATAACTTTATACCATTTCATTTACTGCCTTTTGTTTTTTAAGGAAAATATACAGGAAATTATTTCTAGCCCTGAGCAATTGTGATGAGAGAACTCTAAATGCAGTAAGTAAATATAAGTTAGCTTCGATTTGTACCTTACTAGCTTGGTAGGCCAGTGGTAAGGAAACTATGCCTATCACAAACTTATGGCAATTATATATGCAGCATCTGTTGCCTTTTCTCAATATGACATTCTCTTGGTTCCAAGGTAAGGAAATCACAACTTTGTAGCACTATGAACTTTTCTCATATTGGGACATCACCTGAAGAGACTGAGGAAGGATGAGCTGTATTTTACTACATTTTCCTCTTATTTTCTCCCTCAACAGATAAATTATTAAAGGAGCTGATCCTACCTTTTGAACAACGTCTGGATGACCTTATTGAGTTCCTCGTAGATGTCAAGCCTTCCCTATTATTTGACATTAATCCTCTATATGATCCCTTTGGTCCATCAATCACAGATGCAAACCTGAAGTGCATTGTAGTCAGCGAGGAGACATTCAAGGGTGGTCTTTCTGTCAACAAAAGGAGGGCAGAAAATGTAAGTATGTGGGAATCTTTTTGCCACTATTGGGTACAAACTGAAAAACCATCTGCCATCTAAGATCTGCCAGAACTCAAGGTCTTCAGAACACAGTTCTTCTCAGCCCCATCACTAGCAGAAGTACTTGGGCACTGGACCCAAATTCTGGAATTTTCTGCCAAGAGAGAGCAGCCTGTGTTGTTCTGCCTGCAGGGAAAAATATTTTGTTTAGACAGAACTTTGATAACTAAATAGAGTTTAGAGTTTGGCTCTATGGAGATCCCAGTTTTGTATTCTATTTAGTAAGCGTTTCAATTACATTGAAACCTCACTTTAGCTTATTACAGAAACAGGTTTTTTTCTTCATTTGGACTCCACTCCTATTTAATGGACTAGAATATGCTAATTAGAGGGCATGACTGTAGGAATCCCAGAACCAGGTTGTAAGTACCTTTTGGAGGGGAATGTCTGTCATAATTTCAGAGAGTCACTAAATGATCAGACATTAAGAGAGGATTGCCTGTAGTGGTAGAATAATAGATATTCATTACCAGACTCTGTGGTGTAGTATGGAAATGCAACTTGTCTCTTAACAAATGTCTTACAGAACCTTTCTGAACTGGTTCTCCACAAGATCAATCTGGCTGTTGACCCTCAACATGCCAGAAATGAGGAAGAAAAGATCAGCTCTTCTAGCTTGAGGTACAGACTTCTCGGAACTTTGTTGTGTGCACCTCCGGTAAGTAATTTGTTTTAGCTTTTGAGTTGTATGGGAGGGGGAGGGTGCAATTATGTGTTTATTTGGTAGTAAGGCCCTTTGAGTTGAAAGGGAACTATTCCCAAATAAGTATGTATGGCCACCTTTGTTGCTGCATTTTCTAAAGGAGAAAAGATAGGTCAAACAATAGTCTGAACATGCCTTCCAGTCTTCACTGTGAGCAATTTTTTTTAACTGGGTTGTCTCTGGCCTCTTCCTTTCTTCAGAGTAAGGCTTTCCAGTATGAGAAACATAGCTACTCTTCACCTTCCTCTAGTCTCTACCATGTCCCTTCACCTTTTTCTTACCTTCCTTCTCCCCTTTTTTCAGAGCAGCCTTTGCTATTAGCAAGCACTGAGTCTTCAAATACTTACAGTCAGGAGCTGTGGCTTATTTGAATGAGGCTAATGTTCCTACTTCACCACAGACTGGAAGGGTGGGGAGAAGGATGCAAAGTCACTATGAGCAGCCATTGGGATACTCAAGAAAGCAAAGACCATGAGGGAAAAGGCCAAGTTATCTGAATGGAGAGTACGCTCTACAGGGAACAGTGTGCAGGACTATGAATGTAGCTCTACACAAATGTAACATGACTGCATGTAGTGAATGTTTGTTCACTAAAACAGTGCTGCTATGAAAAGAGCCGGTGGAAAAATTATAGTTGTATTTTTGTAATGTCAAGCAATAATACAGATGAAAGAGAATATATACAGTTCCCTTAATAAAATCAAGATTTTTTCTCTTCAGAAAAATCCGTCACTTCCTTCCAGCCCCTACATAATAGGGCTAACAGGTGGATCTGGTAGTGGCAAAAGTTCTGTTGGCCAGTATTTGCATCGACTTGGTGCCTTCCATTTGGATATGGACAGACTGGGACACAACATTTACAAACCAGGTGGTCCTGTATACCAGCAGGTGATAAAAGCATTTGGACCAGGTACGATTGACCTTTGGGGGAAGCCATATTTTAACTCCGTTCACCCAGAAAACTGCAAGGGAAGGGATAGCAAAGGTTCTGCCTCAATTTGTTTTTTCTTCTCTCTGATCCTGCTTTTATGACTTAAAACAATGCATTCTCCCACTTTCCAAATTTATTCTCCCCGTTTTCTTGCCAAAATTGTATTTGTCCTCAACATTGGTAAACATGCATTGATATCACAGTAGTTTGGCCCATTATTGGAAAAATAGATATGGAAGGAGAAAAACTGGGGTAACAAGCAGGCCAAAGGTGAAACATATAACATATTATGTATATTGAATTGCCATTTAATCTAGGCGAAAATATTATTTGATAAAGTCAAGCTAGGTGAATTGGAGGATAGACTCCAGGAAAAATAACATTATTACTTACCACTGTAGCTGGTTCTTACATTGTAAGCATTTCTCCACAACTCTGCAGAGGTTATTTTCATTTGCATTCATATGTTAAAATGTCCTAGGCAGCCATCCAATAAGGTCACTTTCCAAATCTATTGCTCTCTAGAGGAGTTTGAAATTCTAGAGTTTATTATTCATTTAGTTATTCATCACAGTTGTACATTGCTCATCTCACCTAAATGACTCTTATACCATCAGTTTTTGTATCCCCAGATTAGGGAAAGCTTCAGGAAACTACCATAAGGTTTTGAAGTATTCTTTTTTCCCCTCAGGGGAAAAATGTTGCATTATTATCCTTTTGTACTTTTGTCCAATGTTTTGAATCATGAATGAAATTATCACAGTTTGGCAAATCTTGTGTTTCAAACATGGCAGTGAAAACCAGTTAATTACCCTAAGAATTAGGAATGGAGATGGGAGACTCACCTGTGAATTCTGAAAGGGATTTGACTTTTGAGGGTCTCTTAACACAAATAAGGGGAAGCTGCACAAGATTTCTTTCTGGTGTGCGTTTGGCGAATCCAACTCATCTTTACAGATATTTTGAAAGAAGATGGAACCATCAACAGAAAATTGTTGGGAGCCAAAGTATTTGGAGACCAGGTAAAAAGCTGCCTCAGTTTGGGGTAAAAACTGAATTTCAGTATTGACATTCCTTCCTTTCCAGTTCAGCATATTTGGTTTACCCTTTGATTCACTGACATCAGAATGCCTCTCTGTTCCACCTTATTAACTCTGCCCTTTCACCTCTTTTCACAGCAAGGTGTTTTTTTTGTTTTTTTTCCATTTGTGGGTGAAAGGTGTTACATGAGCACAGTGCACGCAGGGAGAACCTCTCCCTGTATACTAAGTACAAAGTGGTCTTGAGACTGGAAAAAAAAATAAACTTTTAAAACTGTTGATGCTGCCTTCTGTATATTAGTGCATGTCTTGACCCAATTCTGATTTGCATACCATACCTCTTGGATTGGTACTGCACCTTGGCAATCCCCAGGGTTTGGCTTTGTTTTCAGTAGCAGCAGCAGATCACCTTAAATTTCTCATGTTGGCTTTCTTTGTCCCCTCTTACAGGAACAGATGAAGCAACTGAGCGATATCATGTGGCCAGTGATGGCTCAAATAGCAAAAGAAAAGATAGAAGAGGCAGCCAAGCAGGGTGAGAAGGTCTTTTGGGGATCCCGACAAGACTTATGAATAAGTTACATAGGTGCAAGATCTCCTTTTTCAGAAAGATGAGCAGGTAATCTGTAAGAGCCGTGCCAGGAGAACTCGCCTAAGCAGAGTCGTCGTGACTTTACTTATGATGGACTGTCATGTGGTCCCAGCATGAGGCTCTTTCACTGTATAACATATGAAAACTGAGATAAATTCATTTCATTTCATTTACAGGCCATCTGACTCCATCCTAACATTGGGAGTAACGCGTGTTTTATCTGAGCTTAGTTACATTAGAGTTAGAGTTAGCAGCAGTTATTATTTATATAGTCGTTTGAACCCCTGGCTCCCTCCCTCTCAAATATTTTCTGAGCAATTTGCAGAAGAATATGACCTGTCACTTTGCCATCATGGCTTGCTTTAAAGCAACAAATCAGAATTTTACATTTGGACAAGTTTATAAATTATCAATACCTTTGTTTATTCTCCAGTATGAGGGAAGGGTTGACTATGCCATCACAGTAACTGCTCATAATGAGCTATGAAACCTGATTTATTTGGAAATGAAGTTAAAGCAGGCTGCAGCTCCTTCTCTTGACAAAAACTGCCTTCTGTTCACCCTTCAAATTTCTGGTCTGCAGGAAAGGCCGTGTGTGTGCTGGATGCGGCTATGTTACTGGAGGCAGGTTGGTCAGACATGGTTCACGAGGTCTGGACAGTCATCATTCCCGAAAATGAGGTAAGACCTTCTGGGTTGTAAAATTCTTGCAATCAAAATCTCTTCCTTTTTGGTAGATGGCATTTGTCATGTTTGCCTGAAAGAACAGCTGGTGCAAAGTAGCTAGATTTAAATTGGAGCAGGCAGGTATTTTGGATTTTATTCCGGCCATCATAAAGCTATTCAGTAGTTGTTTAAAAAAAAAAAACTCCAATGCTCTGCTGTTATATTTATCAGGCAAATGATGAATATGCCATCACAGTCATTCTAAATAATGATCATACATGGGCATTTGTCTTCTGTTTATGGATATTTGACGCATACATTCTGAAAACTGTAACATAGCTTTCAGTGAGAATCTGTGCAATGAAAGGTAAGGTAGATTAAATAGATTTTTAAAAATGCAAAGAACTTGTATCACAAAATTAATAAATCACAATAAAGATGAAATAATCAGGATTAAAAAAAAACTAAAGCAAAAGTGATAAAAACAACTCACATAGCAGTATCACAGAAAGAAATTAATATCACTATATTTAATACTCATCATCTAAAATGGTTCCTTAGCAAAAGCCTCATTTAAAAATAATGTATATATACCTAAGAGTATATACGAGAATATAAGAGAATATCTCATATATAACTATGAGGACATTCTACATTTGGCAATAACATCCAAAGATAGCAATTTTTCACATCATAGTTTTCATTTATTTAATTGCATTTCTGTTGTACCTCTTCCAAAGACTCATTATAGTAAAAATTTCAAAATTCAAGGATATTTCAGAATTCTCTGGCACAAGATTTTCCAATGAGGGAAAAAATGACTTCTTTAAGGTTTAGTATTTAACTAATATGTTGTGTGGATGTGATAAAAGAAGGTTTTTATGATATAAGAAGCTGGTGAATTTGAAAAGGTCATTTCGCAACAGCCCTATAAAATTACCCAATTAAATATAAATTAACACTAGAAAGTAGAAACGTCCATTGAATCAAGTTGGAAGATTCAAGGTAGAGTTATGAAGGTTCCTTTTTACCTTCATCATAATTATGCTGCAGAATCATGAGCATAAGAACAGTAGTAGCTACACTTTTGAACAATTTTAAAAGGAGATTAAACACATCAATGGAGAAGCTACGCTTTCTCACATTTCTAGAGCTGAAACTGACTTGAAGGTTAATAAGCTTAACTTCCAAGCTCTATAGCTCATGAGGAGCCCAAGAGCAATGGCAGTCTTGGATGTGGAAGACATCTCCATTTCAGCTGTTGGGTGGAAAGTGAACAAGATCATAGAATAGCTATGATTTTCATGTCTTGCTTATATAATTTAACATCTCATTAGTAATTGCAGGAAGAGAAGAGCGGACCAGTCTTTCAGTCTGGTCTGCCTTTACTTCTTAGCTGTGTTTTCTGATGCAGAAGTAGCTAAGCTGCCTTCTGCATCTGTTCTTAAAGTACACATTTATTTGCTACCTATTCGGTGCTAAGGAATACAGATAAGGCGGTTAAAAATATGTTCTCTGTTGAAGAGAAAGAGGAACAAATACAATAAGAGGTTTTGTGGATTGTAACTAATCAATTTACAGGGTCACCGTTTCTCACATCTTCTGCTGTGCAGTCATCAGATCCTTGTTCTGCTCTTGCTACCCTCAGAAATTTAATTATGAAAGCGGAATATGTAGCAGGTTTCTGAACACTGAACAGTATTCTAAATTGTGCAACTTTAACTAGTTCTCTCCTTATTGTTAGTTTTTAAATCTGGACACTTTATATGATCCCAGTAAAGATTACCTTTTTAAATAAGCACATTTACTTCATTTTTTTAAAAAAAATTACTTAAAAGATTTATATGGCTACCCATCTTATGGCACACAACAGTAATAAAAAAAAAGAAATAGCAACATAACAAAAAAGAAAGAAAAAATAGGGATCCCTATTCTTCATTAATTATACTCATTCATCTGTACAATCCTGAGGTTCCAATTTTACCATCCAGGCATGGGAGGGAAAGCCAGCTCCTCATGACTTTCCAGAAGATTTAGGGTGGGCCTGCTGGATCTCAAGGGAAAGGACAAGGTGGGGGCTGTCACAGAAAAGTCATACTTCGTAGGCAGCATTCCTAGAAGGCATCATTTGAGAAAGGGACATTCCTGCTCTTTACCTCTTCTCTGTCTCTCTTTCTTTCAAGGCCATAAGACGTATCATAGAGAGAGATGGCCTAAGTTCAGAGGCTGCCAAACTGCGAGTAAAAAGCCAAATGTCTAACAGCCAGCGTGTGAAGCAGTCGCATGTAGTCCTTTGCACATTGTGGGAGCCAGAAATTACACATGAAATGGTAAGAAGAATATAGTAGCTGCAAATGAGTAAGGCAGCATCTTACTGGGGCTATTGAGTGGGATTTCTTTGGAAGGTCATTTCCAATAAGCTTGTTAAATAATTCTTTGTCTGTTTTTATAGGTGGAAAAAGCTTGGGCCCTGCTTCAGAAACGCATCAAACCTGAAACAGACTCATGAATTGAGATGCGATCACCTCTTCATTCTGCCCTCTCAGTGCTGCCAGTATGGAAAAATGTACACCCATCAGGAGTACTCATTCTAACGAGGGCAGAAGCTGAGGGTAGAGATAAAGGAAGCAGAATTCCAAACACTTGGTGTTGTGGGGGGGGTGATATTCCCTTTGACCTTTTTTCTTCTTGAATAAGGTTCAGGGAGAAGCATGAAGTAACTTTTGTATATCATAGGGTTTGATTCTTTTTATTCAGTTGGGGTACCTGCTGAGCAGGAAGAGGAAAAGACACTGCTATGTGAAGCCACTGATGTTACATGTTTTTGATGGAAGCAGTTTTATTAATGCTACTAACAAAAGAAGAACATTCAGTGTTACATAGGCATGGCATAAGTGCTCTGTTTAGGCTCCACTGTTTTGTACTTGATATCCTTTATGCAAAAGTTACATATAAAGAGAGCAAATATATTGGCTTTGTGTGGTTGTATGTTACTAAAGAGAACTTTTCTGATTCAATAGTGGGTTGGTTTCCTACTCAGTCTTCTCTGCGACATCAAGATTACAAATACAGTTTAGCCAATTTTTCTGATTTGAATTTGCTTTCAATTTTATTGCCTAATTTAAATTTTTATCTCTAAAAGAGATAAGTAGAAAAAAGTGGCAGGTACAATGTACCTTAAAATCACAGCAAAATAAGGTGTCATTGCTTTTCAAAGTCTCTTCAAAAACCAATATTTTTTAAAAAAATCATGTTGGTGTTTTGAAAAATCACTTTAATTTAAATATGTCAATTACATTTCTCATTTTAGTTGAAGGTCTGGCATGCATTTATATTTATATTTCAGCTTATAATCCAAGACCAACATCTCACCATCTTATTTATATTCATTTGAAGCTAATTTAATTTCACTGGCTTTCATTATTCGAACTATATGGTTTCATGGATTATGAGTCAAAGTTTGTAACTTTCTTTCATCCAACAAATGCATACACTTTCAGATGGGTGGCAGGGAGAGTCCATTAAGAATTAAATTAGATCACATTTGATATATAAATATACACCCCCAAAGGAGTGAAAGGGAGGAGGATATGCCAGGCATATCTATACTATAGTGGTATAACCTACGGATGGGGAAGAATAATTTTTATAGTAGGTTAATTCCCAAATAAGCATTTATACCAATCTTGTAGCTTAAGTGTTCCAGAGATATGAGGCCTTGAATATTTCATATGGGACATCAATCTGATTCTTGAAGAAGAGCCACATGATGAGAATTAGGGGCATTTTCCCATTGCAATATCATGCAGTATTTTGTTCATGTACTCTTTGCCTTGAATACATCTGGCTTGAAGTTGATTCAGACAGTTTTGACATTGTTACATCAAACTGCCACTTCTTTCCCTGCTTCACAATGATGCAAACCTCATATTGATGATATAATTTTCTTTATGAAACAAGGGGCTGCAGCCAATACCCCACCACCTATAATGCTGCCCAGATTTCCTGCTTACTTATTTATTAGTCTTAATTTAAGAGAAATGAAGAAAATAATATACTCTAAACTACCAGCTTCTCATATTATGTTTATTTGCAAAAACTTCAGAGGCATTCCTAAACCCAATGCCTTGTATGTGTCAACTTGTGCCTGGGGAAAGTATTGGCTGGACAAATGAACACTTGAGGATTAACTGTGAGGAAGGAACATCTTGGAGACTTGAGTTTGGTCCAGAGTAATCCTCACCAGTTTAGCCTGATTAAGTCATAGTTGTTTGCACCTAGTCTAACAGTTCTCTTATGGATATACAAGGCCCTCTCCTGGCAATTATTCAATGGAGGTGCTACAGCATGCTCTCAAAATTCCAGTTATATTTAAAGGACTACCAGACACTTCTCTAATAATTATCCCACAGATTTTGCCAGTGAAATTGGTGCAAAAATCTAAAGTACTGGTAATCTCCAACAGATGACTCTCCAGCCACACTTCTTTAGTGGCTTGTCTCACATTCCACTTGCTATAAGCGTTTTTTGTTTTGTTTTTCAGTTTTTCTCTCAACATTTTGTGGAATCATGATGTCTTCTACCCTTTTTGGATACCGGTAGTTTGTGATTGGATTTCTAATTTTTCATTTTTTTAAAGTAATCCCTAACCCATTTTAATTCGTTTTCCTTTCAGATTCCCCTGAATTTAGTTTATGACTTTTATTAAAATCTGCTTTCTTGAAATCCAAGGCGTGCATTTCACTACACTCAGTTTTATTTTCCCATAAAATCAAGAAGTGCAGCATTACTAGTTATTTTGTCTCAAAAATCTCCATTATTTCCATTTTGACTACTATGACTTTCCTCCTCCCTTAGTTCCTTTTGAATTTATTTAATGCCTATTTTATTGAATTTATTTAAGGCCTATTTTAAGTATTTCCTTCTCTGAAATTAAGGATCATCTTTTTAATCATACTTTTGAGTATTCTTATATTTTAAAAATGGAGTCGATGCTTTTTCTTATTTTTTCATTGCGCTAACAATGGCTCAGCACATTTGCCCTCTACGTTTTGCAGTGAATAGGTTTTTATATGTAATTCCTACAAATAAATTCTAGGTTCCATCTCCAACTCTAAAGATTCAGAGATTCAGAATAAAGTAGTACTGATCTAGTACAGCATGCTTTGGCCAAACACATTCCTCCCAATCCTAATGAAATCATCCCAAGCAAGCTCTCTGACATATAATAAAATAGACTCGTGGTCCCAGGCATCAAATCTCTCTCTGCACTGATGTTCCCTAATTTGGTAAGGAAATGTCTACCAATGGTTCTTGTGAACACTATTTATATAGCTAAATATTGATCTGCTGTAATCTATCTTTCTTCTCCACTCCTTTTCCATTGAGTGGTACAATAGACAAAACACTACCAACATTAGAAGACCTATTGCAAAACAGCCAGTGAAACTTAACTCTTCTACTCTAACAACCGCTTTACCGTAATTATGAAGCAATAGGATTTCCAAGACAATGAAAGGACATCATACTCATTTTGTAATTAGATGTCCCAACAGTGACATATCCTTTAATACTGGAGTACAAATAGGAGTGAAGAGATGCTAAATAAAGGGGACTGTGTCTTTCCAGTTTCTCAGTCATCCAGGTTCAGTTCATGAACTGAGAAAGCCTCTTGGAAGAGAAGTGAAACGTCTTCAAGGAAAAACAAAGAAAGTTCAATTGTTTTTTTGAAAAAGTGCCTTTAGGGTAAAGGGGACAGTGTTTTGCAGTAAGAGTGAGCATAGCGAGCCCGAGCAAGTATTCACTCAATTTTTCAGTAAAGGGAAGAGGAAGGTTGAGGAAGAAGGGGATTGTGACAGGACACCTTCCTTCTAAAAGCATTTTGGAAACACTTGCATCGTTCACACACACCCATTCCTACCTGACTTGCTTGCATTAACTAATTTTAGCCTACTGGAATAAATATTCAAGCTTTTGAAATTAAACATGGCCTAATCCACTCCCTCTCTTTTCTCCACTTACATTTTGCTCAGAAAGAGGAACTAGCTTGGTTTTAACTGTGGCTGTTTAAATTCCCCCAAGACAAAGGAAAACTTGCTTCCTCTTGCCTTATTAATATAGTCCACGACTCCGCCTCCCCCTTTCACTTAATAAAACCCCATTTGCAAGTCTGTAGCCTACTCATGTATTCCATCTAAATCTGAAACTTTTCATTATTCTGGACCTGAGCTCTTGACATCCTTCATGATTGCTCAGATTCTAGCTATGGAATTTCTAGAAGACTGCCACTCTGACAAATCAGCCATCAATAGACACATAGGCATTAACAACACCTGTAGAAGATCACCCAGTCCAAAAAGGAACAAAAAGACCCAAGTACCTCTTCACCAGCAATCAGCACCCAGATCCGGAGAGATTAACTTCAAGGTTAACATCAGATCAACAATCAAACAAACAATATCCTAATCAAGAAACTGCTGATGAAGTCAACAGCAAACAACGCAGACAAAAAGAATCTCTAAGACCACCACCACCCAACACTGACAGGCAAGCCACCAGAATATAAACTGACAGCAAATTTCACTCCTTACTAGCGCTTACTAGTTTGGCTAAAGAAGCATAACTAAACATATCGATTCGATCCTCACAAAGCAGCCTTTGCACAGTGTGCTGTTAGAGATTAAGGTTTCATCTTGGATAATTTTGTTGTGCATTAGTGCTTGTCTGAATCTACCAACTTGCTACTTCGGTAAAATCAAGGTTAAAACACTCAAACGAATATGGTGCGGTGCAGATAAAGTTACCCTTGCAATAGTGGCGAATATCTGTAGCTCGGATGTAGGATGAGGATGAAGGTTCGGTTCTCCGAGCTTGTGGATTGGTTTCGTTACCAACCTAGATAATATCCCCTGCGGAGTTTAGAAGAAAACTCCCTAAACTCCGCTGAAGATGTTGCCTGGCCTGGAAACCAACACACAAGCTCGGAGAACGAACCTTCACCATCAAAGTTACCCTTGGCCATACACTGCCAACCCGATTTCATTTGAGCTCACTATACGATCCTAGCTCACCCTGGGATGTTAAAGTCCTTTAAAATCCGAAACGGGGGATTGGACTACTACTTCCTATCTTTGTAAAGAATAACGGAGCTAATTCTCTTTAAAAAAAAACAAAAACCGCCAGCCTGGCCGCTGTGGGCGTATCGGGCGAGCCTGGAAAGGTGTGACGGGGAGGAGCGGGGGCGGGCGGAGGTCTGGCCTTTCGCCGGTTCATTCGGAATCGTTGGCGCTCGGACGGCACATTTGAGCGATGGCTGGGACCAGGCACCTTAGCAAAAGTTTGGATGCCTTGCAGGGACTTTTCGGGAGCGGGTTGCGTCCGCGCTTTCCAAGGGATTCACGGTAAGAGCGTGTTCCAGAGGAAGAAATGGTGCCTTGGGGTTAGCTGGGTCCCGATGATCAGGAGGTCCTGTCTTTCCTTCTCTTGCTGCCAGTTTCCTTTCTCCCCAAACTGAATCTGGTCCTCACCGGCGGAGAAAACCAGCTGCCAGGAGCAAGAAAGCAGGCGGTTCTATGGCCGGACGACTGATGGGCTGGATTCTCACGATATGTTAAACTGGGCTATTTTGTTAGCGGATTGTGGGGGAAAGTGATTCATTTAGGCTGAGCGTGTTTATGTGAAAGCTGCAATTCTTTAAAAAATAATAATAAAGCAAGCATTAATTCTTGTTTAAAGCATTAACAAGTCACGAGAGTCCAATTTTTCTGATGCCACCGCATCATTTCTGTTTGCTAACGATGTTTTAATACATAACTTAAAGCATTTGAAAGAAGAGCATCTGGGAATGGTGCCACCGAATCCCCGTGGATTTATTTCTGCAGAGTAACAAGTAAAAGATTCCTAGGTATCATGTCAGTGAACATTCATACCTAGCATGTCTACTTAAAACTAAACCACATAAAAAGTAATTTTTGAACACACTATATATAATTTATTTCCAATAATGAAAATGAATGCCGGCATGGTGAGTTTCAATTAACTTCTGAGGCTTAGGGAATACATTTGCTTAGTACGATAATCAGTAAAATAATTCATTCAGTATAATGGATTTATTGGGCAGTTTGTTAAATTATTTAATATAATTTAGTAATAATAAAATATATTTAATACTTGGAATTGATGTAACTTAACAAAAACAGACATTTTGAATCCTCATTCTTCACAGTAAGATGATCATATATACCTCACTAGAAAGTCTATTCTGAATTAAGCTGCACTAAATTCAGTGGGAATTATTTACTGAGTCTAGAATTATGCTTTATTTATGTACTGCCGAACAATTAAATATAACAAAGCTAATTCTACTTGTAGCAGAATAAAAATAAAAACCTTAAAAGAGATGAAAACAAATATAGGGTGAAAGCAAAATAAAATCAAATTTTTTAGGCAGCTCTTAAATATACAAAGACACTATTGGAAATGGAAAAAAAGATTTGACAAGGGTCAAAATTGACCATCCTACTTTTCTGGATTTTCCAATTATTCAGAGGAGCATTACCAAATGCCCTTTAAATGTGTTTCAAATAAAAAAAGAAATAGTCACAATCAAGTTTGACAACTAAACAATACAAATTTGTCCATATAATTTTCCTAGCATCCTTTCTTCCAAGATTTTCCTCTTAGATTCTAACCTTCCCTTTCCACTTTCCTTCCTTTGAATTAGTTAAGATTGGCTAGAAGTTGATACTTGGTGTAGCTATTCATTATCTGGGAATTATAGAAACTTATGGTCATAAGACTTAGAGAAGGTTGAGGATTGTTTGCCAACTATGGTTAGTCCTAAGGGAAGCTCTTATCAATAGCATTATCTGCCTTCAGATGAGAAATAAGAAAGCTCACCATTCATGTTCATGTTCTCAGCTTTGCAATCTTTGATGTCTCCTTTTCTCTTTTCTACAATCTTTGATGTCTCCTTTTCTCTTTTCTACAGGATCATCCCCACTATGGTTCACTGGAGATGTTTAAGCTCTAGAAGTTTCTTTGGTCCTCTAATTATGAATTCCTGCTCTTTCCTGGACTCCAGATCAATTATGAGAAAGCAGGTTCGGCCCTTCCTCAATCTTGCAGCCCCACTACTTGGTGCCAAGCGTATGGAATACATTGAAACCCGTCAACTCCCGTGAGTAGCTCAGTTCTAACCATGATTGTAAGTCAGTTCCTGGTTGTGGTCTCATGTGGAATAGCGGCATTGAGATCTCACTTAATGAAATATCATTATCCAGTTGTCTGGTAGCAGTATTTCTTCATCATTTTTCCATTTGAGTAGTTTAGGATTTGGCTCTACTTTGAAACATTTAGTAATATGTAATCATGTATTTAGATCATTCTAGATATAGGTCTGTATCCAAGGATCTTCATCTTTAGAGGCATCCTTTTATTAATTTATTGATTACTGATTACTTATATATTAAAAATATAAGTAGAACTATAAAATGATCAGACCAAAGATCTCATGGCTGGATTTTCATAATTTACTAAGCAGATGTGGCCCATATGCACATTTCTCACATCCTGAGATTGTCCTACCAAAAATTGGTGGGAAAGCACCTTATTTTCATCAGCCAAATAAAAGGAACTTTTCCTCAACCTAAAATGCTAGCTTTCGCAGAAGCCCTTTTGATCTTCTCGTATCTGTTTGAGAAGCAATGATCAAAACTGGGTAATATTTCAGATACAGAATTCACATTTATCCATAGCTTAAACTGATCGCAGCTAATAAAAGTTTGGTTTGATCCAAGAGTTGGGGCTTTCCTACAATATCTTTGTCTTTAAATGCCCATTGATGGTTTTTGCTTACCATCACCATTACTTCTGCTCAAGCAGGTACTCTGTGGACCAGATGTATGACGTTGTAGCCGATGTTGGCAGCTACCAGCTCTTTGTTCCCTGGTGCAACTGCTCCCGGATTATTTCCCATCGCAAAGAAGTCTTCAAGGCTGAACTGGAAGTGGGATTTCCTCCTGTGGTTGAGCGCTATGTTTCGGAGATCTCTTCAGTGCCTCACTGCCAGATCCGGGTAATCCATGATATTCAGATAGTTTAAAGTTCTGATTACAAATTAAGTAGTTTGTTTTTCCAGAAACTGGCCACATTCACAAGACGCTCTAACCCCCCAAATTATTTATCCATGGTTCATTCAGTTAACCCAATTTTCTGGGCTGTAATGATACTTTGAACCAGAAACTAACACACTTATTTGGATTCAGGACATCTTACCAGACTGAAATGTGGTTAGTCATTTTGTGGCTCAACCAGTGGTGTTTTTCAGTTGTGTGGTTGTCATCTTGACTTTTTGACCACTCCCCTGATTGTCCCTGAGTTGTAATATTGTTAACCCAACTTAAATTTGGTTTGAACTGTTGTAGCTGCTGCTTATGACTCATTTCCCCTTTCTTGGGCACTGCTCTCTTAACACACAACAGGACCCTGGGAGAAAATGTATTATGTCAGTGCCCTTTCAGAAAGAACACTGGTGTTGCAACAACTTATCAGTTGATATGTGGTAAACTTCAGCTAAGTCATCAAAACCAAAGTTGGGTTCCCTTTTTTTTTACGCATTGATACAGAGGTTTTTAATATTTCCCCACATGAAAATTTGCTATAGCTGACCATAAGCTGCTGCCTTCAAAATATGCTGATGCTATAGCCATAGCACCAACAGTCTAATGTATGTGGAGAGTATCTAGTTAGAGAATGCTGGTCTCCATATTCATTCTTTTTTAAAAAATTTTTGTTATCCAAACCCTTCATCTGAAAACACAAATTCCAATGTTCTTTTTCCTCTAGAGGTGATATGATACTAATACTGATCCCCCACAATTCTATGGGTCTTTCAGAATCCCTTTAGTCCATGGCTACCTTTAAGCCATCGACTAGTTAAAGCCAGATGGGTTGGTTACCAGTTTCCCCAGTTGCCACTGGGTGTTCTTTTGCTCTCTTATTGCTTGGTCGGTAGTTTTTTAAAAAATCTTGTTTGCTACTCAGAATTGCGTTTACAAGGTCAGAAGAAGCCATATAAATCTATTAAATAAAAAAATAAAAATGTAACAAAATGACTATGTGAAATTCTATTAAGTCATGGTACTATACATATTCAAAAATTCAGCTATTTTGTTTGGTGCAATTGATAAGTGTCATAATCAAAAACTTTCAGTTCTCAAGTGATTCCAGTCCCCTCTACATTTCCCATATATTTTGCAGGCAATATATATTTTGTAACGAAAGTTTTTGTTACCCTGTGTGCCTTCCTGAGCCTTGGCACCCTCAGTTGAGTAGAATTGAACTTCTCAAACCCAACAATGGCCATACTTGCTTGGAATTTTGGGTGTTGAAGGCTGCATATCTGAAAACTGCTCTAATTATCCATCATGTTTCTGGACACAAATCAGGTGGAGAGTTTCTTTGACTTTCTTCACTGGAAAAGAAAACTCCAAGTTTCTCTAGTACAGGAGTCTTTTGAGCTATTCCCCCATTAGGGACATTTCTTACTGAAACCTTCCTTTGGAATTTTGAAGCCAAGATAGCTGCAGGGTGTAGGAAAACAACTCAGGACATCCATGCTCATCTTTTGGTTCATTAAATAAATGCAACTATGAAGGACTACCCTGAATTTCTGTTGCTTTAAACAATTTATAAGGCAAATTCTCTTTTGTCACTATGAATCAATGGTAGGTTTCTACCTCTCTGTGTCTTGTGCGGGTAGGCAGAGCCTCCCACTGCCATCACTACTGGTTCGGCCAAACTGGGAGCAATCCACTTCTGGTATGATCAAATATAATGGGAAAAGAAAGTTTCTTGGATGCTAGGTTTAATGGTCACATTCTGCCTGAGTTCAAGGACTACCAGATTAATCCTACATTAATCCCAGCAGAAGGATCACCAAGTGCAAGCTGGTATGTGTGTCCCCCACCCCCCACCCCCCATGGTTTAAATGAGTTTAAACAAGCAGGCATTAATTTTGCTTATTTGTCTATCTTTCAGGCTGTGAGTAAAGATGGGCGGTTATTTCGGCATCTGGAGACACTGTGGCAATTTAAGCCAGGAAACACGGGACGGCTGGATTCCTGCACACTCAAATTTTATGTAGGTGCCTTTCATAGACTAATTCCTGATAGAGAAAGGGGAATGACTCCAAAACCAACAGAACATGGGGCAAGAATGTGCAAATTGGCAAAGTCCAGTGTTATCATAAGTACAAAGGTTCCTGCATACTAATGTAAATTATTGCAGCACTGTAAATTTGTCACTGATTGATCAGTTCCCTTTCAGGTTTAGGTTTTGTGGAACTGATGTCCTGAAACTATTATGCATTTAATTAAGCAGGCATAGATGTGGTCAAGCATGAGAAATACAGATAGTCCTCAACTTACAACAGTTCAGTTAGTGACCGTTTGAAGTTACAATGACACTGAAAAAGTGACTTATGACCATTTTCCCACTTATGATCAATGCAGCATCCCCATGGACATGTGATTTACATTCGGATGCTTGGCAAATGGTTCATATTTATGGTGGTTACAGTGTCCAAGGATTACATGATTCCCCTTTTGTTACTTTCTGACAAGCAAAGTCAACGGGAAAGCCAGATTCATTTAACAACTGTTTAACAACTGCAGATACTTACTTAATAAATGTGGCAAGAAAAGTCCTAAAATGGGGCAAAATTCACTTAACAAATTTCTCACTTAGCAGCATAAATTTTGAGCTCAATTGTGGTCGTAAATTGAGGACTACCTGTATGTATGTATGTATGTATGTATGTATACTCACACACACACACACGTCTAGATATCTACTTATGCAAATGTATTTATTTCACCTCATTCACAGGTCTCCTTTGAATTCAAGTCCACCCTCCATTCGCAACTGGCTAATCTTTTCTTTAATGAAGTAGTCAAGCAGATGGTCTCGGCCTTTGAACGGAGAGCTGAGAAGCTGTACAGCACTCAAACGGCAGCCCAGCCATTCAAGGCAATTGACTGCACATGACGATGGTCTTAGAAATCCTGACGTTTGAGTCCCCCTTCCTGATCTCAAAGAACACAGTCTACTTTTTGCCCACATCTGTATCATTTCTTGGATGTTTTTAATTCATGGACGTGACTTTATTTATGGCCTATTTGCCTCGCAAAACAAAGGTGCACATTATTTAAACGATTCTGCTATTTTATTTACAACAAAATTAAATTATTGGTTATTTAATTATGCTGTTGTAAGGATGAGTCTTTGTTACAATGGAGACCCCTGACCATCACCGAAAACCACAAATATTACAATGGAACCTTTAATTATTTTTTAAACAGAAGGTGGGTTTTTTTTAATAGTTCAGGCTTTTAAAAAGTAACATATTTATTGGATCACTGAACATTTTCTTGAAATATAAGGAAAACAGAGCTAGCTAAGCAACCCCCCCTTCAGTGGCATTTACAGTGTAAATTCCTAGACTCTCTCTTTCTTTTGTTAAGCCTCTCTCCTCTTCTAGGTGGCATGGGATCAATCTTTGGTTTCTTTCCTTCAAGTAACTACTTTCCTTTCAGATAAATTCAAGAATTAATTCATTGAAAATGGAATAAAAACAGGGGAGGGCAATTCATTTTTCTTTAGTAGCTCACAAGAAGATCCTGGAATGAGCAAGTTAAATAAAAACTTGCTCCTTGTGAGCCAGCCTTTCTTTTATTCAAAATTCTCCTAGTAGAGGCTTTTGTGAATAGCAGCAACATTTAGCACAAAGCTGCTATTAAGTAATTGAGAAGGTGCAACTATTAGTCTAGGCTAGTCATATAGGAGCTATATAGATAGTGATGCAATCTAACTCTGATCTCTTGAAAGTAGATTTTGTACCTGAGCTGCCTGGGTAGAAGAAAGTGATTGCCTAAGACAGGAATTGCTGACATGGTTGAGTTTAGTTGCAGCAGAGATGACGCCACCAAGCTGACTCCTACTCGGATGGCGTAACTGCTTAAGCACAGCATAGAAATGGCAATTCCCTATTCTGAGGAAGTCCACGTGATAATATCCTGGAAGATGAGAGAATCTTTGTTCAAGGTTCCCTAGAAGTATGTAAATTGCAGAGCTAGGGAGGAAAATGAAAAGAGAAAAACAAAATTCGTATCTCGCAGGAGGGAACATAATTGTGCGTGTTTGCATTATGTGTCAAAATTAAATGTAAAACTGAGTTGTTTATTACAAAGTACCCAAAGCCATATGCATTAAGCTTCATTATTCTGCCTTTCAGTAAATATTTACTGATATAATATGGGCAACATTTTAATAGCACTTGACAATTATGTATGCCAGTGTGTTCACAGAAAAAAAATGACAACAAAGTTTATTTTATCTTATGGGTGTCAAACTCATGTCACATTGCCATCATGTGATGTATTGAGATGTTTCATGGACATGGGATGGGCATGACCTGCGCATGACACATCTGGCCTGTGGGCCACCAATTTGACACCCTTATCTTGTCTTATCTTAGAACAGATGTTCCATAAAACATGGTTCAGCTATAACTGCTGTTCAGTTTATAGGGCTTACCTGTTTTTTTAATTAGTATTAACTACAAATTGTTTTATGTTTGCTGTCTCGAAGTGGCAATGGGCAAGAACTTTCAATTTCAGGAGTCACGTCAGTGGGAGCTGAGGGCTACAAAGCGGGGAGTGCTTGTGGCTCTGTGGCCCCTTTGGCAGCAAAGTAAAATATTTGCTCTAATGAACCAATTTTTGAGCACTGTTCTTATTAGCAGTAAATTGTCAAATAGAAGACTTGCAGTAGGATTTATTTTAAAGGCGTAGGGATAAAGCAAGTAAAACACTGAACATCCTCCCAACCACTCTCTATGAGGATTCATCAAGGCAAGAGGGATATAATGCTTTACCAACCTTTACCAACATGAATACAACTTTGCAAGGGTCCTCCGACTCCCATTCACTTTAATAAGGTTTCCACAGTAGTATCTCCTGAAACATTAGCCCCAGGTCTGATTTCCTGATGAGTTCTGTCACTTCTTTCGTTTCCACAACAGTCTCCCATTACACCTGTGGCTGAGAATGAAGGTCAGCCTTTTGCACAAAATCTTCTTTATGGGTACCATCACAATAGGGAGGGTTTTTGGTATATTTACACCCACATAACCAGGCCTTTTTCGATTCTCCAGCTGTGAATTTCAGGGAAGACATTTCTGGGGCACTTTTCTTATGGGTTCCATCACAGAAGGGCTGTTAAGATACAAACAGAATCAAGACTAAATTACAAGCCTAACAAAAGACAGCGTTGTCTGTCTATAAATTTTATAGTTGCAATTTTGCTCAGATTACAAAAACATCCTAGCCTGAGCAACTGGGACTTAGCTAAGCCTGAAGAGGCAAGTTTGTTTTGCAACTTTTTTTTAAAGCTTGTATGTGTTGAACAGTTTTTGCATTAGCAAAAAGAGAACTGGCTTCTTCAAACTCAGCCAATATAACTACTGCAATAGTGGATAGGCTCTCTTGGCAGTTTCGTTAAGACACTGGACTCCAAGTTTGGACAAAAATAAGGATAAAAGAAACCTGGAGAAATTCTGGAAAGATACCTGCTTTTGGCTATGTCCACAAGCACACCAGGCATAGCGTTTCTCTGCTATTAAGTCCACTGGAAAAGGTTCCTTGGCCGCAATCACTGGCTTGACTGATGAGGCTGAAGGAGCTGAGCAGCTTCTTATCTGCAGGCAGGCAAACAATAAGTACTGGAGTACTGCAACGTGCTCTACATGGGGCTGCCCTTGAGGAGTATTCGGAGACTTCAGCTAGTCCAGAATGCAGCCGCGCGAGCGATTGTGGGTGCACCTCGCTTCACCCACGTAACACCTATCCTCCGCGAGCTGCACTGGCTACCTGTCGACCTCCGGATACGCTTCAAGGTGCTACTTACCACCCATAAAGCCCTCCATGGTAGTGGATCTGGGTACTTGAGAGACTGCCTACTGCCAATCACCTCCACACGACCTATTAGATCTCATCGATTAGGCCTCCTCCGAGTTCCATCCGCTGGTCAATGCCGACTGGCAACCATGCGGAGGAGAGCCTTCTCGGTGGTAGCTCCGACCCAATGGAACGATCTCCCCGTGGAGATTCGTACCCTCACCACCCTCCAGACCTTCCGCACAGCCCTCAGAATCTGGCTATCCCGTCAGGCCTGGGGCTAAAGATTGTAACCCGCCCAAATGGTATGAATGTTGTGTTTTAACCATGTATTGTCTTATATGTAAAAGTCTGTTTTCCCCCCTTCCTTTGGATTGTGAGCCGCCCTGAGTCCCCCCAGGGAAAAGGGTGGCATATATATAAACCTCTAATCTAATCTAATCTAATCTAATCATTGGCTTTATGAAAAAAAAACCTGAGAAATCTGACTAACTAATGTCAAGTTCAAGGCATGCAACTGAAAACAGGGAGAATGTGCTTTTTTCCTCTTTCACTACTTTCTGCCATGAGGAAATGCACAAGTTGAATATAGCCGAGTAAAGGTACAAATATATTCACCTACTCATTTTCTACCTTAAATATAAAGTCAGCCTCTGGTGCATTCAAGATCTGATTGTTGCATTTATCTAATTAAATACAGGAAGTTCTTGAATTATGATCACAATTGATTTCCTTTGCTATGCAAGACAGTTAACTGCCTTTTGCCCCATTTTACAACCTTTCTTGCCAGTTGTTAAGTGAATCACTGCAGCTGCTAAGTTACTTACATAGTTGTTAGGTGAGTCTGGTTTCCCCACTGACCCTGCAACAGTCATAAATACATGCCAGTTGCCAAGCATCTGAATTTTGATCATGTGACCATGGGGATGCCGCGACGGTTGTGTGAAAAATGGTCACAATTCCTTTTTTCCCGTGCCATTGTAATTTCAAATAGTCACTAACGAATGGTTGTAAATCGAAGACTACCTTAATGGATATATTTTGAGTTTTGTTTTTATATGGCACATAATGATTTGATATCCTCAAATCATTTTATTCGTGATTTGTATACTACCATATTTTGTGTCAGTAAAGGCAGCGTACATTATT
The DNA here is from genome assembly GCF_009769535.1 of Thamnophis elegans. Classification (NCBI taxonomy): domain Eukaryota; kingdom Metazoa; phylum Chordata; class Lepidosauria; order Squamata; family Natricidae; genus Thamnophis; species Thamnophis elegans. Next base: position 99,959,270 of record NC_045558.1, read on the forward strand.
TCCTCTGATTTTCCCTATCACACCCCTGGGCTGAGAAAAAATGATTGGCCCAGGTTACTTGGGTGACTTCCGTGCCTGAAGGAGGACTAATCCAGCATCTTAGCTGCTATATCCAATTATCTCATAAAGTCCTGGGATGAGGACCAAAAATTTCCTGTTCTGACTTGCTAAGCAGCTTGAGTTCTACATGAAGGCTGAAGTGGCTGCTTGTTGTTTAGTTGTTAAGCCGTGTCCAGCTCTTTGAGACTCCCACACCAGGCCTCCCTATCCTCCACTGTTTGATTCTGTCCAAACTCAGGACAATTGTGATGATACTATCTAACCATCTCATCTTCTGCCATCCCCTTCTCCCCTTCTTGCCTTCAATCTTTCCCAACATCAGGTTCTTTTCCAATGAGTCCTCGCTTCTCATTTGATGGCCAGAGCATTTGAGTTTTAATATCTGTCCTTCCAAAGGACCATCAGCATTGGTTTCCTCTAGGACTGAGGAGTGGTTGCAGACATATGTAATAATAAAATAAAGTTCTGTTAAAGGAGAGGCGGACAATTTGTGATCTCCTAGATATAGGTAGTCCTCAACTTACAACCATAATGGAGTCCAAAGTTTATGTTGCTAAGTGAGAAATTTGTGAAGTGAATTTCTGCCCCATTTTACAATTTTTCTTACCGCATTTGTTAAGTGAATCATTGCAACTGTTAAGTTAGCAACACAGTTGTCAAGTGAATCTTGCTTCTCCATTGTCTTTGCTTGTTAGAAGGCCGCAAAAGGGACCCTGGGACACCGCAACCGTCATAAACGTGAGTCAGTTGCCAAGCATCCGAAGGTAAATCACATGACCATGGGGATTCAGAGCAATGGTCGTAAGTGGGAAAAATGGTCATGTCACTTTTTAAAGTGCCGTTGTAAATTTGAATGGTCACTGAACAAACTGTTGAATGTCGAGAACTACCAGTACTGCTGAAGTACAACTAACTTTCAACATTCTCCGTTCCCCCCCTTTGCTTATGATGTCAGGAGCTGATCAAAGTTCAAGTTCAGCAATTAGCAGAGTCCCATGTTTTCCATTCCTGGAAAAGAGCCTTTAAAAGAACCACAACTCCAAGAGTTTTATATAAAAGTGTTTTTTTTTTTTTACACAACAACAACTTATTCCTCTAGGACAGTGTTTCTCAACCTTGGCAACTTGAAGATGTCTGGACTTCAAGCCCAGAATTCCCTAGCCAGCGAATGCGAATGCTGGCTGGGGAATTCTGGGAGTTGAAGTCCAGACATCTTCAAGTTGCCAAGGCTGAGAAACACTTCTCTAGGAATCATTACCTCCTGTGTCAGGAATTTATTTATTAATTCTCAGCTTATGTGAGAAATATCCACACTGAAGCCAGTGAGAATCACTTTTGAAAAGGCATGTACAAGAAAGGCACATTCAACTGTGCCCTTGTTTATATTTTGAAACTATCTTTTGTGGTGCATCATTTCTCATTTTAGCCTTTGGCCCCATCATATGCGTCTGTTCCTAACGACAATGAAGCCAAAATGACATTATGCAAACTGACCTGTCATACTTGCGTCACGTTACACTGAAGTACATAAGAGGGTGGGTGTTTGTACTGAGACAATGTAAAATATATTTCATCACTTGCCCACTCTGAATATGGCATTAAGAACTATTTGGTAAACTAGGAAAAGTTTGCTTTGGTGCACTACTAGGAAATCAGAGTTTGAACGTCACCTTAGGCATAAAAGCTAATCTTTTAGAGTCTGAGAGGCAGGATCCATGCTGGAATACAGGAAAAATTCTGCACATTATACCATGCCAGGGATACCAAAGAAATCACTGTCCTACAATATTTTTATTTTTGAAATGTTAACGAGTCAAAAATAAATCTTACTACATTATTTGGTGCTCACTCCTTTCCTATATGAAGGCCTGCGGCTGCCTCCCTTACCCTACATATATCTTTCTCTATGGACATCTCAAGAAAATGTTCAAAAATTGCATTTCGGTCTCTATGGAAAAAAAGCCAAGCGAACTGAAAATTCATGGAATTTCGGGCGCAGGAAAGGAGAAGGAAAGGGTGCAAACATTCTCGGCTTCTGTGCTTACCTGCGAGAAAAAAAACCGGCAGAAGGAGCCTAATGGTGAAGCCACGAGACCCCTAGCTTTCTGCAGCCCGGGCATAGTTGGCAAAAAAGCTCCTGCCGCTATCCGGGTCACCTTCGCGGCCGCGCGCCACATCCGCGCGCCAGGAAGCAGCGGAGAGTGAGGGGTGGGGGGGTGGCAAGCCCCGCCCACAGTTGGTAGAGAAAGGTTGCCAGTGGGGGGCGCCGCGGCTAAGAAAGCTTTTGCAAGCTGGTGACGGCTGGGGGTGGGTGGGTGATGGGGATTGAAATCTGAGACATCCGGGAAACGTGGGTGATTAGAGTTGGGCGGTTTGGTTGCATTCGTGTGCTAAAACGCGTGATTGCAGCCTTTTGTTTCTTTTGCCACTCGAGACTAAATTTCCGTTAGGAACAAAATGTCACTGGAATGAATAGCTTTTTAAGGGGTATAGATATTTTTGCGTACCACCTACTACTAATAATAAAATAAACTACCTGTTTTAACTACCTTAACATCGGATTCCTAAATGGCTCCTGCCACATTGATAGAACTAGGATAATACATATCCCCTTTGTTACGCTATTGAAAGCATTATATTTAAGTATATTTAAGAATAGGATGTGAGAGAAACAGTACATCTGAATGTTAAACGTCAAAGAAGAGGAACTGGTGAAATGAGCATCTCTTGAGCTTATTTAAATTTATTTATATGTAAAACAGGTAAGATCTTGAAATACATTATCCATGGCTCCTGCAAATGAGTACCTATGTTCCTCAAAACTGTCTAAGAGAGGAGCACATCGAAAGAAACTCATCTGGTCTGATTTTACTGTCTTCCAGGTAAGACAGCTTGTTTAAGAAATGATTAAATATTTGTTTAAAAAGGAATATACACTCTTGAGTTTTGATGGAATATCATTAGCTTCTTAATTCACCACCACCACCTGCATTGATTTAAGTTCAATATTGATGTAATTTCAAATTAAAAACTTAGCCAAAATTCCCGCATTTTCAACCTAATTTGTGTTTTGCCAGGAGGGTATTTTGTCCTCATGTAGTTGTCCTTCTCGTTTGGAATTTTTCTGATACTCAGTTTTGTAACTTATAGAACTACCTGGTTGGGGATAAATGATGGGTTATATAGATTTCAGCCTCTGGCAGATAGATAGATAGATAGATAGATAGATAGATAGATAGATAGATAGATAGATAGATAGATAGATAGATAGATAGATAGATAGATAGATAGATAGATAGGATTTGATTTCCAACATTTATATTTTCAGCTGTTAATGTTTTAATCTTTTTTATTGGTATGATTTTTATTATCTGTTGTGCCCTTCTTTTTAAACTATTTGTTGCCCAGGGTTGCATATGTGCGATGATGGCCAAATACATTTACCAAATGAATAAATAATAAATACATTTATTTCTACTGGAATTGGAAATTTTCAAAGCAAAGAGAGAGCAGTCTACTTTATTTGTTGAAAGGTGGAAATTAAGAGGCTTTAAAAAAAATATTTCCTTTGTAATTTATGCTCCAGAGGTAATTATTTTATCAGCATCCTCAAAAGTGATATGAAGTTGCCTAGACTGCAGGATATACAGGCAATCCTTGTTTAGTCACTGCCTCATTTAGAGACCATATGCTGTTACAACAGTGATGAAAAAATAATTTGGCAACCACTCCTAGTATTTACAACCTTTGCAGCCTATAAAGTAAAAGAAATGGGATGTGGTGGCTCAGTGGCTAGGACGCTGAGTTTGTCGATCAGAAAGGTCAGCAATTTGGTGATTTGAATCCCTAGTGCCATGTAACAGAGTGAGCTCCCTTTACTAGTCCCAGCTTCTGCCAACCTTGAAAGCATGTAAAAATTCAAGTAGAAAAACAGGAACAGGAATTTGGTGGGAAGATAACAGCGTTCCGTGAGCCTTCGGCATTTAGTCATGCTGGCTACATGACCATGGAGACATCTTTGGACAGTGCTGGCTCTTCAGCTTTGAAACATAGATAAGCACTGCCCCCTAGAGTTGTGAATGACTAACACATATGTGCAAGGGGAACCTTTACCTTTTAAAGGAAAAGAAAACGGAAGTAAGATCACAAACCCAATCACAGTTTCACTTAGTGATCACTTCACTTAATGACCAAGTTTCTGGTCTAGCTGTGGTTGGTAAAGGAATACTATCTGTTGCTTGCATCCAGCATAACTTTATTGTTCCATAATTATCACTTTCACGCTTTTTTTCTTTTTTCTTTTCTTTCTTAAAAAATCAGGCCAGAAACAAAGACTTGGAATAATATTTGGTTTAATCTGAATGCATCCCCTATTGCCTGTTGCACAAAGTTTCATGGGATTTTGTGTCAAAGGCATTTTCTGAGGGGAGATAAACAATGCCAGAGTAGAAAGGAGATGGAAAAACTAAGATTCATCTTCTTCTTCAACTCCAGATGAAAGCTTGGCACTTCCAGAAAACAAAAAGAAAAATTTAATATGATGCCCCAATAGAAACCAGTAGATTATTTAATCAGCTATGATATAATGCCCATCTTTCTTTGCTCGGGCTCTGCTCAGAAGGTGCTTGAGAGCAGAATTCCAAACCTGCTTTAGAAATGGAAATTAGAATAGATCTGGAAGGGACCTTGGGGGTCTTTTAGTCCAGCCCCCTGCTCAAGCAGGAGAATCTATGCAACTCAGACAAGTGACTGTCCAATTTCTTCTTATAAACCTCCAGTGATGACTGTTTTACTTTCAGAACACTGTCCGAAAGTACAGGAGGGGAAAACTTCTGAGTTTTTGTAGGACATACCCTCAAAGACAGTGACTCTTTGCTAATGCCACCAAACTAAACAGGGTTGGACCATGCTGGGCTGGAGAATTCTAGGACTTTGAAGTCCATACATCTTAAACTTGCCAAGGTTGAAAAACACTGTGCATTTCCCAATGTACATGTGTAAACACATATATACAACAGTAGGGAACCAGAGAAGACACATAGATGCAACATGTCACTTCACTAACCACAAGGAAATACTGATGCCTCCTAGAGTCACTACAGAGTAGATTGAAAAGAATTGTAGAAGCCATGTTTTGCATTCTTTCCCTATCTTTTTTTTTAATTGAATGATACTTCCTCTCTTAATTTGCATCTGTGAAGCAGATGCCTCTCTGCTTCCATCCAAATCAAATCATGCTCATCTAAGGGTCCTGTTCAACACACTCATTTCCATATGGGAATCTCTTCCTCTTGGTACAACTTCAGATGGCTGTGGTGTGGTGTGTATGAATACTGTAGCATGTGTCTGATCACAAGAGTTTCCTGATCACAAAGAAGTCACTCGCATATGATTCTGTGTTTGTGGGTGTACAGTATATATTTAGGATGAAATACATTAAGAAAATGATCTTTAGTTGCTCTTGCATATTGGGAAAGTATTATCTGAGGTGGGGGAATGAGATGTTTATGGGATGTTACAACAATGGCATCCTTTGAAGTCTCCACTGCCAACAGAACCTCAGGCACTCCCTCTAGGAAATGAAGTTGGGATGATCAGATTAGATTGCAAAAAGATCCCAAAACTTTGAAAACATCTTTTTTGCTGCTACCTCATGGCTATTGGGAATTTTGCAACTCAGATTTGCTACCACTTGTGATTATCTTTTTCAAAGAGACATTTCTTTGATATTATTCTATGGGTATCAAATTGAGCATCTTGGATGCTTCCAAATGGAAATGTCAGTGGCTCTTCTCAAAAACTTTATGCACTTGCTTTCTTTTTTTCTTCCACAATGGACTATCTTGTCATTATTAGATAGTCCAATGTTTGAAGATACAGTATGTGGAGTTTAATTCCCATAATTTCCCAGCTAGAGTTGTTGGCTGTGGTATTCTGGGAGTTGAAGTCTATACATCTTCAAGCTGCCAAGTTGAAAAATTCTGGGGTAGTCCATTCTGGTCTCTATGGATAAATAGACTGCTTCTGACTATTTTGCTGCACTCATCTTACAATCAAAGAATATGTTTAAAAATTTTCCATTCATAGCTGTGTTGGATGCAGATATTTACACATTGTAGTTGCCAACATATACTGTACACAATATATTTATTTAAATGAACAATCTTCTGTGGGACCTTCTCACCTTAAGAATATATGCCTGTCCTACTACCTAAACACACTCCATATACCTTCCCTTTAATATTGCTAACTTATGGGTGCTTGGAGCATTCCCTTTTTAATTGCAGCCCCTGCCCCATGTCCAAAACCTCCCCACATTTTAATCTTCAGGAAAGCAGTTAAGTATTCTTTCTTCATGCCTTAACCTAGTGCAAGGTTATGTGTGGTAGGAGACTGTGGGTCACATCAGAAAAGAGTGATTGCGATGCCCAGTTTTTCTATCTTATTTTTCCTCCTTTTATTCTGTATGTATTATAGCTTTACCTCCAAATTTATTCTGGATATAATTATGTGTAAAGTGAATTGTGCATGTGGATATGGCAAATTCAGATTCCTGAAACAGGCTAAATACAGAAAGAATTATTTGGCAGAGCCCAAAATTTACTATAGTTGATGTATTTATAGATCATTGGAAGAATAAAAAATGACATTGAGAAAGGAGGGTCTTTAAGATAAATTTTCCCTTTAGCTACTAATTTTCATAGTTTTAGTCACAAATTGACTAAACAGACCTCACTTCATATTTATGAGGTCTAGAGAGGGAGCGTGCACAAGCGCATTAATGCACCCATTGTTCCTGTCATTGCATTTTTATATTATTCCTGTTTTTGTTTCTGTTTGAAAATTATAATAAAATAAATAAATAAATAAATAAATTCCAGAATTTGAAATGTTTATATAGAAGACTGCCTGTTAGGAGGTACATATAAATTCCTATTAAAAAATGATACACAGACAGAACAAATAAAAGACTGTATGACAAAATGGATGCAGAATTTTAAAGAAACAATTACATTACAACAATGGGAGGACTTACAGTAAAATTCATTCCAAGCTATAATGTAAAAGAAAATTGGAAGAAGATAATCGCATTAGTATTTCAGACTCAATTGTCTTTTTTTCTATATTTGCGATAAGAAAAGAAAAAAGACAATTCAACATCACTCATGTTTATAATTAAAAGAAAACCCAGGATGGTTTTATTATTTTTCTGATTTTTGATATTAATATTTATTACAATAAGAACAGTCAAGCAGCATGGAAAAAATATATCTTAGCTACATTAACTTGATTGCCAAAAATATACACATCTTTTCCTTTATTTAATTAAAAATTACAGCAACGGAGGAGAAGGGAAGTGTTAGACACAGGCAAAGTACTAAAATTGAAACATCAGCATCAAAAGATGGGTAAAGAAACATACCCCAGTGCAACCAAATGTGGAACTTAGTCACCTTTTAAAAATTATTTCTGTTCTTTTCCTGCCAAAAAAAGATTCTGGTATACTCTTCTCCAGTGCTCTTTCAAAGGACATTCCTAGTCACTTTAACCATAACTTTTTACCATGAATCTTAAATCCCATGATAGCTTTCTGTCACTAAAAATTTAAGTCATTTTCAACTTTCAGGCTGGGTTGAAGTCATATATTTTTGACTGACTTGAATTCACATAATACACTAAAATCATAACACATGACTGATAAACCACATGGCTGGGGTTCACACAATGCACTAAGCAGCAAACAAGTAAGTCATAGTTTGGCTTAGCATGGTAGGTGAACCCCAGCCCCATTTCTGTTATATTAATCCAGGCAACCAAGTTTGAAAGACAGGTGGTTCCTCTGGAGAATGTGCAGAGAGAGCAATCAAATGGACCATCATATGCAGAGGACCTGTGTGAGGAAGGACTAAAGCAGTTTGAAGCTTAAAAAAAATAAATAAATAGACCTCAAGGGTCAAGTGGTCAAACCCCATGCCCTTGCATTATAACAACTATTCTTTGAGAAATAATCATCCAGTAGGGTTGCATACTGAGAATAATTTAGAAGTGCTTTTGATCTTGGAGAAGCACAGCACCTCTCTGCTGCTCATTAAAACAGATTAGACTGGACCTCTATCACTGGGGATGGGAAATGAGACTTAACCTCTATATTTATTTTTTAACCTATGGTTACAATTCTACATAAATTGAAATTAAGTCCCATTAAGTTTGGTAGAATTTACTACAAATGAAATTTACATAGGATTGCCATCCATATCGTTTTCCAATTACTACCTGCTCATTTAGGAAAAATATATGTGTATTACATATGTTATTTTTGTAACAAGACAAAGATAAGAAACAATAGAAATAGAAAAAGAGTGAATTATACCATTTCAATTAGACAATTTAAGTTCCGTTTTCTGTTTTAGAGAAGATCTTTACTTTAATATGCACCATCTTTAACTGGTTGGGATAAATAGAAGTTTGTAAATCAAGTGGTTGAATAAGATAATTTTTCTCATGGTATTAGAATTCAATAGACTAGCTGCATTCACTCATATACTAAACTAAGTTTATTCTTCGTGTTCACAGAAATAGGAAACCAAACCAAGCATGGGTATCTTAATTTTACATATGAACTCAGAATATGATATAATGCAAATAAATCAACAGTAGAGACTGGTTTAAATCTGAATTTCCAATTCATGCTAACCTAACCATGCCTGGTCTGCCTTTCAGCTGGGAATCGCAAACTGGTTGCATGCAATTCATTCAGATCACGGTTTGCTTTCTATGTTTATTTTGCACACTTTTTGTATAACTCCAATAACAAGACTCTGAGAAGCGCACATAAATTAGAATTTTCAAGCTTGCATGGTCACTGATTATTAGTCACAAGATTAAAAATCAACAAAAAAAGTGCTTCTTACCTCAACATATCAATCAACCTATAAAGCCAAACAACCACTGGTGAAAAGTTAGCATTCTCTGTAACTTTGTTGCCATCTAGTGGTCATCTATTTGCAGAGTGGAAATATAGCCCTATATACTAGGAACTTGAGTTTGCTGCCAGAAATTCAATTGAACACCAGGGGATAAAAGGCTTCAAACACAAGGGGAGAGGAAGAGGGAGGGAGGGAGGGAGAGGGGGAGAGAGAGAGGAGAGAGAGAGAGAGAGGGAAATTGAGAGTAATTGCTCAGGGTCTTCCAATGAAGTTTGGATTCCTATTTCCAGCAATGGCTTCTTATACCTCTTGCCTGGAATCAACATTCCAGAAAGAAGCAGAAACGATTGCTGGTAAAATAGGAATTATTGTGGAAATATTTCCTCCTATTTTTTTTCTCAATATTTCTCAGGGATAGATTAAATTGAGAGATAATGACTAGTCCCAAATAACACAGTGGACTTTCTTCACAAATTTAGCCAATTCTGTATAACATGTTGGCTTTTTAACCTTCATATCTTCCTAGGCTAATTTCTTTAAGAGAAGTGATTAGCAAAGCAAGATTCTATAATCAAATGCCAATTTCAAGTTAACATTTGAACTGACAAGTATGATACAAAAAAAGCCTAGGAACCTGAAAGGTAGGAAACTATAAGGTACCTCCAATTCATATATTTAAGAAGACAATGGGCTGTAAAAAATAAGTTATTATGTGTTGTTCTCTTAATCAACAAATTTTATCCAATAAAAATAGACTCCTTTGAGCACAATTCATGCCAAGTTGACAATACAGAAATGATTTGCCATTATCACCTTCTGACCCTATTTCTATTGTATTTCCCTGAAAATAAGATGGGGTCTTATTTTCTTTTGATCCCTGAAATATGCGCTTGGCCTTATTTTTGGGGAGGTCTTATTATTTTTGAGGTGCAGGAGGCAGTGAGCGTGGTCACCTCATGGCTGCTGCTGTGTTGCAGTATTTGGAGGGAGGGGTTATTTTAGTGCATGTGTTCAAAAGCCTTTATTATCTGGGGAGGTCTTGTTTTCGGGAAAACAGATATGCCTTATTCTAAATTTGCTGAACACACTGATTTCTGTAATTGAAAATTAAGTGACTGATGTTATATTCGATTCTGTTATAGGCAAGCACTGTTCCACATCCATCAACCATGTTTTAAAGACTTTCAGGTTTATCTGAACTAGTGCTTGCTTGGGACTTTTTCAGAATTGCACTTGATTTTTATGTGTTACATACAGTATTCCTGGAGAGACAAGGAAGTGGTATTCCAGAATGTTCCACAAGCCAGCCTAACCTCCAAGATGGCTTTTTCCTTGATGCACAGTATAACTTTTTTCTCAAATGTAAATAGAATGTCTATACAGCCAAAATGTCTAACGTAGCTCCACAAGGTTTCTATTGCTGAAGGAAATTGCTGTACCGAGCTCTCCGTGGGAAGAGAAATGGAGCTTTGTAAAAGCACTTATTCCTTAGATTATCAAAGAAAGGTCTTTTCAGCCTTTCAAATTGCCACTAAGCACCAGCTGTTTATTTACTCCTCCATATAATATGCTAGGAACCTTTCTGGTCATGAAGTAGTAGGGCTGTCAGATTCAGGCTTCAAAAATCCAGATACCACTATATGATAGTAAATATGTACACTTTTTTCCCATCCAGTAGTGATCTGGAGTTTTGCATCTTAGATGCAAAATTTGGAACCCTCCACCCCCGCAAAAATGGAATATTCTTAGAACGCTTTCAGAAAGCATCTAATTGATCTTTTGGGTGCAGACATGTCTTAAATATACCCTAACTGTGTTTCTGAATGTGTAGCCTTGAGTGCAAGAAGCAATAGTATTACTGAGTCATGTATATAATTCTGTCCTGTGGATTCTGCCACTTACAATTCATTGGGGACTCAATAGGGATACTGCATGGATGGCAACCCTTCAAGGCAAATCCAAACCCCTATAGGACAGGGCTAGTTTTATTGTGACAGCTATAATTACAGAAACCTGCAAGTCTGTATCTGCTTCTCCCCTCCCTTACTTTACCTTCATACTAGGGAAAGACTGAGATATTAACTCAAACTAACTTGATGGAAAGGGTTCAAAATATGCCAGTCTGATTATTGCCTTGGCTGTGATTCTTCCTCCTGCCCTTCTCTATGTCCTCTACTTTGGCCTATAGATATCAGGTGGGACAATCTAAACTATTGTGTCTCTAGCCAGATGAATTGCCGATCAGGAACATTTGATACAAAGGATCACGAATTGAATTCAGCCTTAGTATCAACTGCTGCCCAAAGACTGAATTATCTATTCATTATTGATTTTCAGTTCAATTCATTCAGCCATCGTGGATTAATGGTTCAGGTGTTAGACAGGACTATGAAAACTCAGGTTCAAGTTCTCCTTTCACCATAAACTTCAGTGGATAATTTTAGACCAATAGCAATAGCAGACTATTCCAATCTATCTCATACTTTTGTTATGTGAAGAAAGGGGTGATTTTTATGTATTTCAACTTATGTTTCCATAGGAAACATAGTATATAAATGTAAAGATGAACTATATTTCTGATGTTAAAACTTTTTTCAACTTTTGTATGGTAGCTCAACTGCGGATTGATACCTCCCACTTTCCGAGCACTTAAAGTCACAAAACATGGCCAAATGCAGTGTTGTGATCTTGTGCAATGAGGGCTTTGTAGAACTGTGCCATTCCTCAACATAAGGTTCTTCAGGTGATCCTGAACCACAGATCCCAGCATTGTCCATAATAGATTATATTGAATAGGGTTCCTGAGAATTAATGTTCACCAATATTTGGAGGAATACAGATTATCCACCTTGTGGCTCAAAGCACAATACAAACAGAAAAAGCCTTAAAGGAGAAAAAAAATATCCCTACAAAAGCTTTATGGGCTAGCAAGAAATCAGTAATATCAGATTTTAGAATGCAAGCCTTGAATGAGCAAATGTGCAGTATCACACGGACAGTTCCTTCCCAACTTTTAATTCTCTTCTCCAAATGCCTTTTCCCAATCCACTAATTATTACAATGAAAATATGGGGTTGAACATTCCTTTTCTTTTGCAATGTCTAGTTTCTCTCTCATTGCAGAGAAAAGTATCCCCCCCTCCACAATATTTTAGATAGAATGGTAATTATTTTCAGCTTTTGTATATTTAAATAACTCTTTTCCAAAATATTTTAATAATCAATTTGCTCTACTACTCCTTCTGGTGCAGCACTATATCAAGCATTTATTAATGGCAATATTTTTTAAAAAATCATATTTGCAATTCTAGCAGAGAAGTTGTAGTTGTAAAAAATCTTTTCCCCCAGCGCCAAGATAAGAAGACAAAAGTCATAGGATTATCAATTTTGCTGGTGCTATAGAACAACAATTTTCTGCAATGTGGTTGCAGGTTGCAATAAGAATTCTGGAGATACTGCCCATTAGTCGCCTGAAAAGGGGAACAAAAGTTGGATTTAGCCTCCACTTCAAAGTACTTCCATCATAACTCATAGCCATTGTGTATTATGGCAGCTGAATAAGGACAAAAAAAATACTATAAACATGCTAATGAAGGACAAAATAAAACCGGAATGCACTGGTCTGGATAGATTTTAAAGATGAGTTGGCTATCTAAAGAGTAAGTGTATTGAGATGGCTTAGTTTTCTGATTAAAAAAACTATGTTTACACTCAGTTGAAATGTGAGTCAAGTGTTCAATCTGCTCCTTAACCTGTGCCAAAGCTGCCATGATTGGAAAGAAAACTTCCCAGTTGTCATTTGGAAAATTTATTGTTTTTGACAGTTTTTAGGAGCTAGTAAAACAACTTCAAAAGAATAAACAAACAAACCTTTAAATTGTGGGTAAGTGTGCACACACAAACTCAAAGCTTGGAGCTAAACGTATCTGTCTGAATAAAATAAAACAAATCAAAGAAAAAACATCATGAAAAGTTGCTTCGGTGTCTTATTTTTTAAGACTCCAACTCATCTATCTGATAGATACTGTTGCTTTGTTCAAACAATAGGGAAAAATCTCCCAAACATTATTTTATACAACAGTGGTTATTATGGTATCATAAGTACTGGTACTTGCTCACCACCAGTGGTTGAAAATAGTGCAAATTGTAGCAGATGGCAAGAATAAACCTAAAATGACTGTATATTTATGGAAGTAGGAAAACTTTGAAAGGCCCTAGGTGATTCTATTACCCAGAATCTTTCTTTTTAAGAGACCTGGATTTATCCAACAAAGACAAAATTGAGCTGGTTTCCTCAGAATATCTGATCTTGCTGTCATTTCATCCCCCCCCCCCCCCAATCCCTGGAAGGAGAAGGAAATTCATACTGTTGCTAAACCATCTGGTTACAAAAAGGAGATGGGAATAGATCTTCCAGTGATGGGAAGACCTGTATTCTCCTTAGATGGGATATGTGTGAGATCTGTTTCACAGGAAAGATGTTCTTACCAGCTGATTTTGGAGATGGTTGGAATAGCTCCTGCCATTAGACAAAACCTTTGTTCTGCCTCTTTGGTGTTGGGCTTTTGAGTGGTTGATGTGACAGAGAACAAGAAACTCTTTCTGAGTGGCTGGAAATAGCTCAGCACCAACTCTGGATTATTGGTAAGCATACACTATCTGCAAAGACTTCTGAAGGACAGAAAGATGAGTCCCTTGGTCAAAGATGGAGAAAATGAGGCCATTTCCTTCAGGTAGTTTTTTTTTAAGACATGTGGCTGGCAGAGCTTTGGGGAAACCAAGGTAACTGTTCTCAGTTATGCAGGATTAGCTTTTCATTCCCAGATAAATTGTACCTCAGCAGGTGTCAGTTAAGATGTAGACATTTGAAATGCCTATGGGAGTGAAATCCTTTGTGTAGGATTCATGTACATGGACCTCCAAATACCACTTTTCCAACCCTTCCAAGTTACTTATTGGAAACCTCAAAAACATCTGATCCTGTTGTGCTGTAGCTGGATCTTCTTACAGGGGAATATTGATGGATTTCTTAATCCTGATTTGGAAATAACATGCTCTGCAAAAATAACATTAATCACCAGGTGATTGTGGTTGTGTCCAGCTCATATGTCCCATCTTTGAGGGGATATTCTTGGATGGCAAACATTGCTTCATCCTTTCCATCTGAAGTGCAACGTTTTATGACTTAAGTGCAGAAGAATAGACCAAGCCAACAAGGGAAAGGAGGTGTTCACACCACCAGTCTCTTTTAGAAGGGCACTAAATGACAGGCTCAGAACCGAGGAACGTAGACTTCTGGCATGCCTCCGCTTGGCGTCACTGTGACTGTGGCAAGGAAGACTTTCTCGGAAGCCTTTCATATGGTTGCTCTACGTTTTGGGATCCAAGGTTCAAGGAGACTGTTTTCTTATGGCAGAGAAAGCAGCCCAGTATCACCAAAAGTTAGCCTTTGTCTTGCACTGAGGCACCTCCCTTTTCATTTATGCTCTAGAGGGGGAAAAAATGGCAAAAACAGCACTGTCTAAATTGGTGATATGCCAAACAATATATTTAAAAAAACAACAACAACAACAACGGGAGGAAGAAAAACAGATATGAAACAATTCTCTGAGATTCTAACCCCAGGTACCTTCTAAATATACTTTTTCTTTTTTTCATTTCCAGAATCCTCCACTTAGCCTTGTACAGTCTCTTTCCCATTGCATCCATCTGCTCATTAACCCATCCTTTCACAGAATGCATTCCACTGTATTTTGTTTCCCAACATTTATTTCATTATCTAGAATTCTGCCCAAATCATATATCCAAATCTGTTCCATAGCCATCTTAGATTCCCTACCAGACTTTCCTGAAAATTCACCTCCACCCAGTAGTAGAGCTAGATGGGGTCCTCATTCCAAAAATATGTCTTTTTCAGAGTTAAAGTATTTATGAACATGCTATGTCACCAAAGTAGCTCAGCTGTTGCAGGCAATACCTTGCTTCTGGCCTTCTTATAAGATGCTCACCATTCCTTTCTGGCTGCTGCTGTCGCCCTGCAGGTTGAGGAAAGGGTTTGTTTGGGCTGTGAGGACAGGTGGAATAACAGCTCCTGCTGCTGACATCAGGCTGTTCCCAGGGGTGCTGAGCGGTGGGGAAGCCATCAGTGAGCTGGCAGGATTAAGCTGTTGAGGGGAGATGGAGGCCAGGAGAGCACTGTTGGCAGCTGATGGTGCATTATTGCTGGAGTGGAGAAGGGACGTGGTGGTCACTGGGCCAAGGCCAGTCATGGAGGAACCGGTCATCTGGAGCCGCTGCAATTCTCTTTTGTGCTGAATTTGTTGAATCATCTGGAATATCAATGTCTGCTGCTCCTAAGAACAAAATGAACACGATCAGCTGCAGAAAGATTGTAGCAGCTCTTCCTCACATCCTACACCAGAAGACTTAGGAGAGAGAGAGAGAAAAAAACCCATGCCAAATACTTCTGGTTTTATATGTATCTTATGGGGTTTCTTAAGGAAAAAAAATTAGAAAAGAAAAATTGACCCAATGCCTTTGAAGACTGCTTGTATGAAAAACAACTGCTTTAGTTTGCTTTGGCTGCTTGTGTGCTGTATGTTTTTTCCCCCTCCTTTTGATCATACCAAATACTAAAGGTGCTTTTGAAACAAAGCAGAAGAAATGAGTCTGAAATTAGACATTATTTGTAAGCACTAAATAGTTTATCAATAAAATATATATTCAAGCCTTAAAAAAAGGGGGGTAGATGAGGAGGCAGGTAATTGCTTGATTAAATTTTGGTTTTTCATAGGCTGATGGATTTGGGCTACAAACCTCTGAATTAGCAAAATGCCCATGGAAATTTTTAGTCATCCAGATCATGGTTGTCCCAAAGATGCTTTTTCCAAGAGGCAACTGGACTTTCTGATTTTCCTTTAAAGATGTTTTGCTTTTGGAGCTGAAGAAGCTCCTTGGATGAGAAGTGAAATGTCTTCGAAGAAAAAAGGAAGCCCAGTTGCCTCTTGAGAAAGGCCCTTTTCGGACTCTGAATTAGCACTTTAGCAACTTTTAGCTCACTGCTGCCCTTTACTGCTTGCCTGGGTTTCGGGTGCTCAAATATTCTCCCGTAGACAATTAACAGAAAACCATGGTTTCTTGTTACACATGACCACATCTGCTCCCTATCTTCATCTGGCATCTACAAGGAGATGAGAAGCGTCTGGTCAGGCTTTCAAAGAAAATTCTTATTATCCTGAGCATGGAAAGTGGGTTTTGTCTAAAGCCCAGGGACCCAGGGAGGTAAGAATAGCAGCCTGATTCTAGTTTGTCCTGTGATGTTGATAAAACATTGCCTTCTTTTGAAAACCCAATACCTCGAGAGTTGGTGCCCTGCTGTTTTAGCTAATAATCCTTCCTCAGCAGTTGTCCGATGAAATGTTACTTACCGGGTTGAGTGGCTGCGATGTTAGGAGCTGCTGCAATTGCAGCTCAGGCTGGCTGAGCAGCTGCCGCTGCTGTTCTGACAAGTGAGTCACATTAGGTATACTGGAAGAAAGAAGACAAAAAGAATCGGGCAGTTTGTGCAATGCAGTACTTCTGCAAAAGACCACTTGAGTCCCACTACTTCAGAATCAAGACGCTGAAGGCTTGGAAAGCTCAGTTATTTCTCTTGCTGCATCAAACACTACCAGGCCTGGTTTACTTAAGCATTATCTCCTATTATTATTCTGTTTTTTTAATTGTTCTTTGCCATACTGGAAACCAGAATAACAGGATTCGGGCTACGTTTCACAAATACTTTAAAATACTTTCTTGCTTATATATCATATATACCCTTCCCTAAATATCCAACACTGATAAAGGTGAAGCAGCCTGGCTAACGCTGCTCTCTTTGTTCTGTTTGATTGATCAGCCTCTTTTGACCTCACTGACCATGCTACCTGCCTAGAATATGGTTTTACAATAGTTCCTTCTGGGTTGGGTAATACTGGTCAATGTATGGGCAGGGGAATCAACAATTGAGCCTATATCCCTGTCATAGCAAACCTATGGCACATGGAACCTCTCTACAGGCACACGAGCCGTCGGCCCAACTTAGCTCCACCTCGCATGCGTGTGCACCTTCCGCCAGCCAGCTGATTTCTGGGTCTCTGCCGCACATGCACAGGGCACATGTGAGAGACTTGCACACATGCGCAGGGGGTGGGGGGCATGCACGTATGCATGGGGCAGGGGGAGTTGCACCCTTCGTGCCCCATTTTTGGTCCTAGGAGGCTTCAGGGAGGCCTGCTAGGCTCAAAATGGAGGGTGGGGGAGCACGGGGGGTGCATGTGCATGTAAAGGGAGACATGGGGGAGGGGTGTTGCACATGTATTGCATTATGGGTGCGGGCATGTGTGTGTGTGTGCTGTTGTGTGCACACATGCGCTTTCGGCACCCAACGACAAAAATGTTAGCCACACTGCTATATCCTTTTATACAGTATGCTATAGGACTTGACTCTTATCCCTTCATGAAGCTGGGAGAGGTCACCTATAGACTAGGATGAGGTATGCTACCATTTCTCATTCAGAGCCAAATACAAGCTGCTGTGGAACTGTTTATTCAATGTCTGGACGGGCTGTAAGAGTCTGGATGGGACAAAGCAAGGTGTGGATAAATCGCAACGAGACTGAATGGTTGCTTGTCCAGAAACTATGTGGTGATTGAATGATCTCCCTCTACACTGTTCCTAAAAAAGCAGGCCTGCAATTTGGAAATGCTACTCATTCTTGGCTGTACTCAGATGAGCAGATGGAATTGGTGATCCAGGGGTGCCCTTGCCCAATTGGCTGATTCCCCCAGTTGCAATGCTTTTGGGAACAAGCAGCTCTGGTGTCATGTTCCTGCTCTTATTTTCTCCATATTGGTTTAATGGGTCTCCTGTGAAGCTATCTGAAATTGAAGTTGAAAAAAATGTAGCAGGCGTCGTGCTGATGGGTCCAAGCTGATTGCAGCGTCACGCCTATTTTATGGGTGCTGCAAAGGTATTGATGTCTTTGACTTATGAAGTCCAAAGGGTAAAGTTTCAAGGTAACTAGGTAACCATACTTTCTCATTTGAACCTGGCCAGCCTGACTGTTCAGTTTGGGATGTAAAGGGGATGGAGGTCTGGAAGCAATGCCTCTCTCTGCTCTTTTGACCCTTTAAATTATGTTCCTTGTGATATCTTGCTGGCTCTTCTCTTTAAGTTGCTGTTTGGAAAGGACTTAGAACACAACTTTTCTAACAGGTGTTTGAAGACGAAGCTCACACTTCTCTTATTCTGCCAGCATTATTTTAGATTTATGCCTTTCTGGCTGTCATTACAATATATGTGGTTCTTATGGCTCCTGTGTTTTGATTATAAATCACCTAAAATATGTCATTATGGCAGTGAAAAAATATCAGGAGTAAATAAAAATAAAGTGGAACAGGTCCTCAAATTTAGGGCAAAAACAAATCCTTAATAATCTGCCTCCTAGAAGCTTGGCTTCTTTCTTGTAGTCTTCCCTCTTTCTTACCTGCTTTGGCTCATGGAGAGCTGCAGACCAGGGTGACCACTGGTTTGTGCCAGTACTGGATTCTGGGTCTGGGTGGCCAAAGTGCCATTTAAACTTCCTAGGATGCCATTGAGGGGGACCTGTTGCCCTCCTGCCAGGCTGCCAAGGAGACCATCCACAAGGCTGTGAGTAGCTGTGGCACTTCCCCCATGAACAGTCCCCATAGCTCTGCTCAGGCCATTCACTGGTGGTGGGGGTGGCTGCTGTTGGACCCCAGTAGTTAGAGGAAGGGAGGCAGGGCTTTGCTGCAGCAAGGGCAGAGGTGGTGGTGTGCTGTGGAAAGACAGAGAAGAGCTGCTCCTGCTTGGGCATCCTGAATGAAGATCCTGGAAGGAGAAAGAAAAGATAGGAAGGGAGGGAGGGAGAAAGGAGGGATCAATGTGAATCATCTACAGCAATTCTACGTATTTATTTATTTTTTTTAAAAAACAGATATTCCAAACTCTATCAACAAATGGCATTCTGTATTTTTACAAGATGGAATATGTGTAGGAATGGGAGGTGCACAGTTTTACAAAAGTTATCTTGAATTGTTTACTATCACAGCTACTTTTATTTGTAGTCAAGTGTGTCCTGGTTCCAATTTGAGTAAACATCACCAATAAATTACCAAAACCAAAGTATCCTGCAGCACAAGAATTACCATGTTTTCCCGAAAATAAGACAGCGTCTTATCTGCTTTTGACCCCTGAAATAAGCGCTTGGTCTTATTATCAGGGAGGTCTTATTATTTTTGAGGTGCAGGAGGCGGCAAGCATGATCACCTCATGGATGCTTCTGGGTTGCAATATTTTCAGGGAGGACTTATTTTCAGGGGAGGGTTTATTTTAACACATGTGCTCAAAAGCCTGATTGGGGTTATTATCCAGGGAGGTCTTATTTTCAAGAAAACAGGTTAAGAGCTTTGTTTTTTTTTTTTAAAAAAAAAAAAGATGAAGGTAAAAATCTTGGGCATTTGAACAGTGCACCCAGTACTTAGTAATTCAGGCCCAGAACACTGATGTAAAATTAAAGAGAAATATTCAGGTGGCACCAAGCTTCTGGCATCAGAATTGGCGCAATATATTTTAGGGTATGAGTCAGAGCAAAGTCAATGGAACATTACCTCCGAGAATAATGCACCGATATTTCAAATGGATAATTTATGTGCAAATATAGTACCCGTGTATTTCAGTAACAGGTTGCACGCTCTTCTCAGTCTTACAGTCTCATTCAGTGGCATTCAGAATGTGTGAGCCATGATGGTCTGCTAAGTGAAAATGAAAACCAGAAAAAGAGATGCTTCTTACCTCAGAGGAAGTGGACAGTGCATTCTCGATACCAAAACTATTCTTGCATGGGGAGCTCTTGCTGATACTAAATGAGTCACTGTTGTAGGCTAGAGGGGAAGAGAAAGAATCAAAAGGACATTCCACTATGCCGCTGTGCATCTTTTCGGCGAGGAGTCAGCACTGCACTAATTCAAAAGGTTTTTTCCCTTGGCCACACTATATTATTCCTCCGGGCGGAGGGGGGGGGGGATTCTGCCTGGAACCATGTTTTACTTTTCATTTTTAAAGTGTATTTGCTAATGATCTATTGTAGTCTCTTAAATTGCAAATTAGGTCAGAACATACAATTCACAAAATATTGCAACAACAAGAACTCTAAAACCAAACCCATTAGAAAGAGTACATAGCAAAAGTACATTAAAAAAAAAAAAGAAACCAGTACCAACCATCCCTAATGCTAATGGCTCAGAAGGTTTTGTCTGATGTTCAGATATTAGCAGTGATGCCTCTTTCAAGAATCAAAAGCCACTATAGTTAGGTTTGCTTACTGTTGGGAGCTAGGATGTATTGGGTCTGGCTTGGGGGGCCATTGCTGGTGGTCACCATTTGGAAGGGAACAGAGAGCTGAACATTTAGAAGCTGCAGGCGCTCCTTTTTAGCTGCCAAAGTCATGATCTGTTCCTGAAGGCGCTGATTTTCTTTCTGTAGTGAATGAAGTGCCTTGAGCATCTCTACAACTATGGGAAGTAGAAGCGGGACAAGGAAAGGAGAGAAAGTTAAGAATGGAAAAAGGAAGGGTAACAATGTTAACACGCTGTTAAAATACAGTACATATGAAATGGATTTACAGTTATGAAATAATCATGAACTGAGCATCTGCAGTAATGGCCACGAGCTTCAAAATGACCGGTATGACCTGCCAATCAAAGTTCCAATCCTTTTTAATAGAATAGAACTCTTTATTGGTCAAGTGTGATTGGACACACAATGAATTTGTCTTTGTAATGCCTGTAAAAAGGAGCATGGCTTCAATCACCCTAATGTACTAAGGCATGCTTTTCTGGCTTCTTTTTAATAAGCAAAATTTATATATAACATTGTTAATTATATCTACTATGTCATTATCTCAAAGTTTTTCCATTGCTAAAATTTAAAAGAAAAATCCAATAAAGTATAACATGTTCCAGTAATATTAAATCCATGCAAATGTAACAAATGTAATATTAAGTCTAAACAAAATTATATTATAATGGGATACTTACATATTTTACAATCTAATTAACCTGACTACATGTACTTGTCTGTACAGTGTTTATATTTAAGGGTAAAATAAAATGAAAAGTTTGAAAAACTATAATCATACTAATTGAACATGGTCCGAAGAGCTGCACTTTAAGTGTATCTCAGTTGCTACAGGTTATTCTAGCTTTCAACACCCTACAATGATTAAGCAGTTAGGGAATAGATTAATCCAATTAGAAATTTCTAAGCTGGTAAAGGTAGTATAAACTCCTTCTTATATTTCATCTATGAGTTTGGTCAAAATATTATGGATTCAATGGAGCTGTACATGGTAGCAATCTCTACCCCTTTAATAGAAAGAAAGATAAGAAAATTAGAGAGACGGGACTAATACAGAAATGGACCACATGGGTGAAGCCTAGGGCTACATGTCTAGAGCTCTTCCATATATTGATTGAACACATGATAAGAAAGTGTATCTAGAAAAAAGTGTGATGATGATCAACTGTTGGATTTTTTTAAAATTCTGAAATCAAAAAGTGTCCATTGGAAAAAAAATAGCATAGGATTTTCCTCCGTCTTTAGAATTACTATTTCAAAAAAGAATTCAGAGAAAAGCATCTACAGTTTATCCCAAGGATGTGGGAAGATTTGAACTCATCTTCCCAGTCTTCCTTTCTGTTCTACTAGCTTCCAACCACAAACCTCCCATTGGGGTTAAACTATAAATCCCAGATCTCCGCCTAGGATCCATAATGATGAAACATGGTGGAAATTGTAGTAAAACTAATTAATGAGTCTCTTCCTCCCTATAATTGATAGAAAACATCCCAGATGGCAGAAAGGACTTAACCTATTAATGCCCACAATCATATTTGGAAGAATGATCTTAAACTCTTCCCTTTAAGAACACATCTGCCTGCTCCTGGATGGTATCAAGTTACCATTTTCCTTATGATGGAATAGTCACAGGGAAGGCTGCCCCATTGCAGAGATGAATGGAAGGTACTATAGAGGCTTACTTGACAAAGGCTTTATCTCTCTTTGGTCGCCTTAGTCTTAACCACAAGGGCACAGTTGTAGTCTGCAAGTTAAAAGCAGCCTTCCAGTACCCCTTCTGCAGAACTCAGAACAACCCTGGAATAAGCAGGATCAAAATTTTTAGTTTTCAAGGGTTGGTGGGATTGTCTGCAGAGTTTTAGGATGCCTAATTCATTCCCCAGCCCCTCTAAGACTCCCTAACTTTAGGCCTATTTTTCTGTCTTGGTGGAATTTGGGAAGGCTAAAAATCCCTGAAAACCTCTGAAAGTTTCTTCCAAAGAGAAAAAAAAAAAAAAAAAAACACCCCAAAAACCATGTCTCCACTCAATCCAATGACACTTATAGGTTGATCCACCACATCCTTTGCAGCCCTCAAAGACAATTTAAAAAAATGTGGCCAAAGACCAACAAAATGGCTTAACCCATTGATTCCTTCCACAACTCACTATTGACACCAGCTTCTCCATTGCCCTGTTTCTCCAGGAGCTGCTCAATGTTTGGTGTGGCCTGGGGGACATTTTCCAGTTGTCCACTGCTAGTTGATACCGTCTGGTCAAAGAGAGTAGGGAGGCTGCTGATGGGAGACCTGTTTGCAGGACAAAGCATCATTAATAAGCAACATATTTCTTGGTTTCCTAATAACTATTAGTCCTAGATGCTTTATGCTTGGAAGGCCACAAAAGTTGGGGCCCAAGGCAGAGACATGGAATAGCTAAATTCTGAGAATAAAGTATACAATGCAGATTCTGCATGGGCTTTGCAGGCATTTTTGTTATTGTCAGCTATAGGAAAAAGCTATCTGTCTCCTCTTCTCCTGTCAAGAATATCCTTAATTATTGAGTATTTGAGGCTGCCTGGCTGCTTTCTTTCAATTATCTTAGCCTACAAACCTACAAATTTGGTCTCTTCTTTTAATTGATATCTATGATTCTCCAGATGCTGCAATCTTCTCCAATAGCAAATGTTCTGATTACAGAAGTAATAAAATATAGATAATTCCAGTTACCAAGATGAATTTAGCTGATGCTCCCTTCTTTCACAAGAAAGTATGTATGTGTTTGCATGTGTGATACAGAAAAGATTGAAACTACCACACCCAAGAATTCAAGAATAATAAAACTATAGACATCTTTTAGGAAAAGTGCATATAGCCATTTTGGATTTAACTAAAACTTTCAGAGTCACTGTATGTAACTTAGTACTAAAGACTAAGTATATTTATATTCAAATAATTTGAAACCCAAGAGCACCACAACTGAACTGAGGATCCCAATGAAAACCCACTGATTACCCCCAAATGTTCTTCATTCTTCATTCAAGCAGCATAATTTAAGGTAAGAGTGGGTCACTTATCAAGCACTTGCTTTTTCAAACAATTAATAATAAGAAATCTTTTCTGATGTACTGCAGATAATACAAAGTTCCCCTAAATATTCAGGTGTATCTTCTTCCATCCTTGTACTTCAGATGTTATTGGGTACACAGAAAGAAATGTGAACATAGCCTGATAAACAACCCACAAAAGTGTGGTATGTCATATCCTTACGGCCCTAGTCCACTAAACCCAACACTTAATGATATAGTTATGATCTGACAGTAGCAATTTCCTCCTTTGCCTCTGTTACCGTATCTACAATTGATGATCAAGACTTGCTTAAATTATCATTACCTATATAAATACATATTTTAATTATCCCAATCTTGTACCTGGGTGATAGCAGTATTTTCCTCCTTGTTGTCAATAACTGTACCAGTATTTATTTGCTTGCTTCTTTCCTTATTCACTATCTACCCCAAACTTATAAGTGGGTCAGTAATAACTTTAGGGGTGTTGAGAAGCAGACACATGCACTATTCTGTTTAGTCACTGAATAGATTCCACCAGCCATTTCTCTCCCAGCCTTTGCTTTATTAGCATTTGTTTCCTGAGTTTCTTCCATACTCATCATCTTCCCCTATTTTCATATGTCTCCAAGCTTTCAACAAGGTACAGGAGAAAAGAGGAGAGGAGGGGCTAGGAGAGGAGACGGAGAGGAGAGATTGTGTGAAAATAAAAAGGAGGAATTATTAATGTCCTATATTTATCATTTATCCTTATTTCGCATATATAAACTTGGGAGATGCACAGATGGGATGTGGGATAGGGGAAAAAGACCAGATTCGAGATCAACTGAGCTAAAGTGATATTATCCATCCATGTTACTACCAGCATAAAATTCCTATGTATGTATCCTCTAGAGTTCCTCTTCTAAATTGCCATCAGATAATGGTGCTCTGATTTTGCTTAGGCAGTTAACTTAAAGCCTATACTGTATTCATATACAGCATAAAGTGCTGTATATGAATGTTAAGAAGTGGTGGAAAGTCATAAGCCAATCACAGTATTGCTGGGATAAGAGATTTAATTAATTGATTATTATGATTAAAGAAAAGACTGTTGAACTTTATTTCCACTTGGAAACTACTGCTGGACTTCCAGCTAGAAAATGAAAGAAAGGAAAATTTAATTTTGGGATTTGAGGATTAGAACTGTTTATGACTATAGAAATATTATGTACTATTATTGATTTTAGAGTAAGAGGTTAATGTATTTTATATATGTATCTACTGAAGAAAATTGGAAATTATTTTCCTCCCTCTTTTTTCTTTCCCGCTTTCCTTTCCCACTTTGAACTTCTGATTTTGCTTTTTTCTTAATCTCTCTTTTCCTAACCCTTTTTTTTGTTTATTGCCTTTTATCTTTTGCTGAAATCTAATATTTTTTTTAAAAAAAGGTTCCCTGCAAGCTGATTGGTGAGATGAGGTGAGGTGAAGTGTTGTGTAGTAAGACCAGAGAGTTAAGTCACCTTGCTTGTCTCTGGTATAAGCAGGCTGGTTTTCAGAGCAGCTTCTTTGTGGAGTTTTGAAAGAGCAATAAACTAACAAGTGAACTATTTGATGATATGGGAGGACTGCCTGATAAAATGTGAGAAAAGATGATTTCCTGCTTTACTGCACTGCTCTCCCAGCTGCCAATTAATAGTTGGGCTGCAGAAAACTCCCAATATGGAAGGGGGAAAAAATAGCACTGTCTCAGAATTGCAGGAAAAAGGGGCATCTCTTTACTCTCATATCTGCTGATTAAGCCATTGACAAAATAGTTGGTGAAACATGTCAACTTTTACTCTCCTTGACATTGTTATGGACTGTTACTGGTTTAAGAGGGGAAAAAACTACTTTGCAATAGCTAAAAATGTCTCTAGCCTCTCTCAATTATAAGCTGAGGACAAGAGAAAGGCAATGTCATGGGGATGTGGAAGAATAAAGAGATTGTTATTTGTAGCATGTTTAGATACAAGTAGTGGGACGTGGTGGCTCAGTGGCTAAGACGCTGAGCTTGTCAATCAGAGAGGTTGGCAGTTTGGTGGTTTGAATCCCTAGCGCTGCATAACAGAGCGAGCTCCCATTACTTGTCCCACCTTCTGCCAACCTAGCAGTTTGAAAGCATGTAAAAAATACAAGTAGAAAAATAGAACCACATTTGGTGGGAAGGTAATAGCATTCCGTGTGCCTTTGGTGTTTAGTCATGCTGGCCACATGACCACGGAGACGTCTTCGGACAGCGCTGGTTCTTCAGCTTTGAAACGGAGATGAGCACCGTCCCCTAGAGTCGGGAACGACTAGTACATATGTGCGAGGGGAACTTTACCTTTACCTTTAGATGCAAGTGAGAAAACTAAAATCTAACCGATGGATATTCTTCCTACTGGCAGTTGAACACGATGGTAACGAAAGTCAGAGGAGAAAATGAATCACCTTGCTTCACTTACCTAGCAAATGGTACATTCATAAATAGAGACAACATCATTCAGGAGTGACTTGGGACAAATACAGTACAGGCAGGACAGGAACTGTTAATGGGAACTGTAGATGCTTTGTTTTGTGCTTCCTCATGGCTTTTTACTGACTCTGGGCTGAGTGGAAAGCATGTCACTTAGAAAGGTTCTAAAGAAGAGTCAGGCAAATTTCTATAGCACGGAAACAAGAACATTCAAGTGGCTGGAGATGATAGGAGTTGTATATGGATAGATGGCTAAATTAGGGTTTGAAGAAATGTGGAAAACCAGTTTTTTAAATAAAAAAAGTAAACTGATACTGCTTTCTCTGCTCTCTAGTCTGTCTTTCTGATCTCATCCTATCTTCGACATTCTATTATTGCCTTCCATATACCCTTTTTGGTAAAATAAACTTACATGGAAGAAAGACTTTCTTGGGGTGATGACCCTCGGCAAGCAAAATTGCAGTCTTCCAAATCTGGTTCTGGAAGTGTAAACACAAGGAGTGATTTTTATTTTTTTGGGTTACAACTTAGACAAATTGTACCCCCTTCCCCTTTTCCAGTTCTTGCAAAAGATTTATAATTTTTTTTTAAACATCTGGTGGCCTCTAGATGTATTGGACTTCAACTTCCACAATTTCCAGCCAGCATGGTCAAGCACTCCCTAGCATTCATCTCCCTCCCACCCCCCACCCCCGATTCCTTCAGTACATCTTATCAGAGGAAAAATACAAGACTAATGACATCTTATGGCAAATGTGCTTAGAAAGGATAGCTGAACAAGCAATGAGGTAGAGGAATAATATGGCCATCAAACTCTGGGAATCCTTGGAAAATGTCAAGGAACAGGTCTCAGGAGCTTCCTGATTGTGTTTACCTCTGCGTCCAACAAAATCTAAGGTGGCATAACCTGAATCTGTCAAATAATGGCTCCAGAAAGTGTCTCCCCCAAATCTTATTTCCCCAAATCTCCCTCTTTCCAAATCTTAGTTACATAGGAATGTATAGTATTTATACAATTAGTATTTTACACTATTGCTATGCCTATACTTCTTTAAAATGGAAATCTTCTCCCTATAAAGCTCAGTTTCATTGTGTAACTCTTAAGAGGCTCGCAGCTACCTGCTTCAAGGGATGCTGTTGGTTTCAAGTGCCAGCAGATGGCAGGCGTGTGCAATCACAGTCACCCTGCAACATGTCTCATTTTCCTGGCACTTGATCATGGCTTGCTGGATTAACTTTCTTAGGAGCCCCAGGTCATGTTTCTGATGCTTGGCTACTGTAGTAGGTTTGAGCTGTATTTTTTTTTTAAAAAAAAAAAATCTAGGGGACATCAGGTGGTCTGCCCTGTGCTGCACTGAGTTTCCAGATAACTTGTCCTTTGTAAAGAATGTGTTTCTGAACACAGAATAAATTTTGTCTGTCCCCCCCCCCCCCCAAATTGCCTTTACTTTGACATATGGAAAGCAAACCTGCTCTAAAGATCTCGGGGCGGGAGGGGGGGGCTTCTAAAAAGCAGGAACGAGAAGTAAATATGTAAACAGACCTGATTTTTGGAAGGCCATTTTCTAAAGAGAGCCATGCTTGCATACAACTTAAAAAAAATAATCTGTACCTGTTCTGTTGTTTTCAGGTTGGTTGAGCAGAGGATTTAACGACAGTCCAGAGGTGAGGGGACTTCCAAAAATGTGTGAGGAAGGGAGGCTAAATGTGGATCCTGCCAGTGAGAAGACCTGTGAAAAAGGAAAAAGAAGAGGAGAATGAGAAACGCAATCATTTTGTTTTAAGAGCAGTGTTTTTTTCTCCTGCTTTTCCAAAAGTCCTTCATTAAGCTGAAAGGACTATCTCTTAGTTGGAGAAGCAGCCAATTGATACATTGGCTGGAAAGGATTCAAAACATTAGTCTCATTTCACTTAAGGAACACAAGCTCATTTTGTTTTAAAATGAATGTTTATTTAAATGATTTGGGTGTTTTTTTCAGCCAAAAATGTGGGATAAAATTTGGCTCTGCCCATCTTCCTTTGTCTGGAATAAATATATACAAATGAATGTATGGTATTAAATACGAAGCCAAACGCAACAGCTCTAACACATCCTGGATCATCTGGACTATATCATTGGAGGAGGAGGATAATCATTTCAAAGAATAATCACATGTATGTATGTAAGTATGTGTGTGTGTGTGTATGCATGTATGTATATATATGTATAATGTATAATGGAAGCAGTTAGCTTCCTCCCATAATTGGGGCATACCAGGGGTTGTGACACTAATATATACCTTCCTCCCTGGCTTCAGCTGATAAGGAGGAGACCTGTGGCTTAATGGCTAAGAGTTCTGCCTAAGATGCAATATAGCACAGGTTCGAATCCCAGTAAGGGTATGGCTAGCTGATGAGAACTAAATAGCTTGAAATAGATCTATACTAGTCTCCCTTTATTTATTTATCAGCACAAATATAACACATATCTATCTATCTATCTATCTATCATCTATCTATCTATCTATCTATCTATCTATCTATCTATCTATCTATCTATCTATCTATCTATCTATCATCTATCCATCCATCCATCCATCCATCCATCCATCCATCCATCCATCCATCCATGTATGTATGTATGTATGTATGTATGTATCCATCCATCCATCCATCCATCCATCCATCCATCCATCCATCCATCCATCCATCTATCTATTTAGAGTTATTCCCAGTAAGGGTATGGCTAGCTGATGAGAGCTAAATAGCTTGAAATAGATCTATACTAGTCTCCCTTTATTTATTTATCAGCACAAATATAACATATATATGTATGTATGTATGTATATGTGTGTGTGTATGTATGTATGTATATATATATATGTGTGTGTGCATGCATGTATGTATGTATGTTTACACACACACATACACACACACACATACTCACAAGATACATACATTTATGTTTTATTAGAGTACAATACTAGGAACCTACGCTTTCAGATGAAGCTGGGAGCCTAATGCAGGAGAGCATTTTGCAGGAATTGAAACTTGCCACTGGCCAAAGAGTTGATTCAATAGAATAGCAAATATCTGGAACAACCTACCTGAATAGCCTCTTTTTGGAAACCTGCTAAGATAATACCTTTGTTTAGTGGCATAATTTAAACTGTCATTGAATTTCATGGGATAAGTGCTCTTAGATGCTGGAAGCCATGCTCAGTACATGAATCATAAGGTGCCTAACCCTTTGTTTAGCCTGCCGCTATAATTTATTATTTAACTACTAGATTTATATCCTGTTTGTTTTTTGCAAGGCAGTGTACATAAGGGTTCCATTTCAATGCTATGAACTAGGTTAGCCCCAAAGTCACCAGCTGGTTTCTATAGTCTGGGATGATTAGAATTCAACATTTTCTAAGTTTCTAACCCTAGCACCATCACCATTACATCAAACATCAGCATATATCATACCTTCCAATTATATTATTCAGTGGTGGGTTCCTAACTGGTTTACTATTGGTTTGCTGAGGGAGGTTAGCTGATAATTTGCGTGTGTGCTACTTGCTTTGCGCCTGTCCGCTGAGCATTGCTGTGCATGCAGTTTAGTCAAAACTGTTCTGTGCATGTGCAGAAACATGCCGGCGACGGTAGAAGAGACCAGGAAACCGGTTCGGGGGTGTGGCAGGCCTGGGTTGCTGCCAGTTCCAGCGACCCAGGTCACCAAACCACTACCAGTTCAGGCGAACTGGGCCAAATCGGTAGGAACCCACCTCTGATATTATTCCATCAACTTCACAGCACCCTTGTAAATGAAAGAGATGCAGCCCTCAAACCTGAAATACTTAATCATTCCTACTTTAAGAGAAGCATTCATGACTTATTTTTTATTAATAAACCACAAATGTAGTTTATCAGTTATGCATGATTACTTTCTATTTCATATTTTTTTATAACAAATATATACAAACGTATAATCACTGAGAAAGTAGGATGGTCTCTTTGACTATGAGCAATTTGAGAAGAAATGATGCTGTCTCATCATAAGAGATGCCATAAATGGTTAGTGGCTGATGTTTAAAGCCCTTACCTGGGTAGTAGAGACGGAGGAAGAGGAGGAGGATGGAATGGTGCCAGCAAAAGGTGAGCGGGTGAGCTGGGGGAGTGATGAGGTGCCTTGGTGAGGCAGAAGATTAGAGGAGAGGGGAGTGCTGCACACAGTTCTCAGCAACCCGCCCCCGTGAGAAATGGGATCCTTGTTACTGGTATAGATCCCTGTATGAAAAATATTAATGTAGGACTTAAGACAAAACAATCAAGACACCAAGAAACAAACAAACAAAAACACCCCTGTATCTGTTGTTAAGAGTTGGCTTAGAATGGTTGTTTCATTTTCCTTCCTCTTTATGTCTACATCTTTGCTTTACTCCTTCACTTTTGTGAAACAATTCCATCTGGATCTGCCAACATTATTCCCAGTTTTTAGAACACGATCAGCTGAGATCAGACTCTTTCAAGGCATCTTACCATGGGTTAATTCTGGGAGGCTTAAAATATTTAGAAAATATATAATTGTAGGAAACCTAGATGATATAAATAAATAACATAATATAAAGATCCAATTACTGTGCCCTAACTAAAAAGATAGGGAGGGAGGAGAGAATAGGATGAAAAGGAAGGGATCTGGGATCTGTTAGTAACCTATCAGCCATCCCCATGTGTATTTGTGACCTAAGAACAACATTGTATTGCCCTATGTAGCATTACTCTGTATAAATGTCTCTAAACTAGGCCATTATCTGTCTCAACTGTCAAGAACTTTGTGATTTGGCTTTTGATATACAAACTTTTTTTCCCTTCGCTGTCCCTTCCCATTTAAAAAAAAAAATGTATTATGCCTCTTTGCAAATAGGCCTAAGGGCTTGACTGACTATCTACAATGATGAGGTGTTTTAGGAGCTCTTTGAATAATAGGTGGATACACAAGGTTTAGGATAACACTGCTTTTCAGATATTGCTGGAAAACATACAGCATCTCTAACAATGACCATGCTTATGTGGACTGATGGTTATTGATCAGGAGCAATGGTAAAGTCATATGATCTCTGCTTATTCCGTTAAGTTAACAAAGTAATATTTAGGATAGTAGTCATGACATCACTATCATATCTAATACCAAATAAGGTTGATAACTTTGTGGCTTTTTGGAAACACTCTTGCTTTTACCATTCCTCTCTTTGATTAAGATCAGAACAAAATTATTCTGCAAGTATGAGTTAAAAAAATAAGTTGCATATATTGCTGACTGACCACCCAAGATATCACTAAGAATGATGAGCATCTCCAGGTAGGTCTCCCAAAGAAAGGAAAAATTGCAGTATACGATATGATTATTATTTGCACACACAATACATATCACTAAAATCCTGCCTATTTTCTCCTTTGTTGCTGAGCATCATTCCATGACAAAGCAATGCTATTCTGCTAACTTCACCTTTTGCCACAAATTTGACTTCACATGGTTTATCAGCAAGACGATCCCATCTTTTCAAATTAGAATACAGGTAGTCCTTGACCTACACCAATTCATTTAGCGACCATGGTGCTAAAAAGAGTGCCTTATGGCCATATTTGAGACTTATGACTGTGGTAGCATCTCCACAATCACGCGATCAAAATTTGGATGCTTGGCAACTGGTTCATATTTATGACAGTTGCTATGTCCTGGGGTTACACGATCAACTTCTGCAAACCTCTGACAAGCAAAGTCAATGGGGAAGCCAGATTCACTTAACAACAGTCTTACTATCTTAACAAGTGCAGTGATTCTCTTAAAAACACAGCAAGAAAACTCATAAAATGGGGACAAAACTCATTTAACAACTGTCTCATGTAATAACAGAAATTTTGGGCTCAACTG
The DNA here is from genome assembly GCF_009769535.1 of Thamnophis elegans. Classification (NCBI taxonomy): domain Eukaryota; kingdom Metazoa; phylum Chordata; class Lepidosauria; order Squamata; family Natricidae; genus Thamnophis; species Thamnophis elegans. Next base: position 99,991,092 of record NC_045558.1, read on the forward strand.
TCCTAAGTCGAGAATTATCTCCGTACGATACTGCCTTACAGCAAAGTCAGACCAGTTTCTCCATTGATCTGCAATATTCCAGGATTTCAAACTGGAGATGCCGGGAATGAACCCTGGATCTTTTGCATGAGTTAAAAGGCCTCGAGTTAAAAGGCCTTCCATTTATGTTGGAAAAACTGGCTAACATTCCATGGCAATGGAATCTATATGAGCTGTCTTATTTGGCATTTGGAGCGCTCTTTACTTTCATATTATTCATAAGCTGCTTTAAAAAAAATCAGTAGATGTAATTTCATACGTACATTATTTGAGTTGTAAACTTCACAAATGTTCTGGAAATTTCATGTTCATCTTTGAAATTGCATTTTCTATATCTGTTTGCTCTTTAATTAAAAAAGGCTTATCATTTCAATAATACTGGTTACTTAGCAGCTTGAAATCCACACATATATGTCTAATTTTGAGAAATGATACCTTAGGTCTGTTGCTTCTTTTTCAATGGTAAGAAGTAAGAAAATTTCTTTTCAGCTATGGCTTAAATCCGTGATGGCGAACCTATGGCAAGGGTGCCACAGGTGGCACGCGGAGCCATTTCTGAGGGCATGCGAGGCGTTGCCCTGTCAGCTCCAGCACGCATGCTGGCCAGCTGGTTTTGGGCCTTGATTTTTGGCTTTGTTTTGCCCTCCGGAGGCTTCAGGAAAGCTTCTGACGCCTCCGGAGGGAGAAAAATGGCCTGCCGAGCTTCCATTTTGTGTGTTGGCCGCTTTTCGCCTTTTGGCACCTGAGGCGAAAAAGTCTCGTCATCACTGGCCTAAGTAGTTAAAATCCAAGAAGGCTGCTTAGGTTTTAAAACAATCTGAAATCAGTGATGGACTAATGGGGAAAAAAAGTTGATGGTGCTCTGAGACAGAGGTTCTCCTGGTCAGACAAATAACAAATCAAGGCAATTCTGGACCTTCCATGCTTTTCTTCCACCATGGAATTCAATTTAGAGTTCTTCTACAATTCCTCAAGATCCTGTCAGGTTTCTGCAGATTTTGAGAAGCTGAACTATTAGTTCTTGGCAGGAGCATTTATGGCGGTAGAAGAAATAATGGAATGGTGTGTTGCGATGGTGTGACCCAAATCACAAGCTGCATATGCAAAAGGTTGAGCTTTGTATCTTGAGACACGTACCATCGTTTTTTGGCTTATCCTAGGTACATATGGATATTGGCTTGATTCCTGCTTTTGGAAATGTGATCAAACCATTTTGTAGTCTCTTGTATGGAGCTGAGGGAGAGCAATTGCTCATTGGCAAGGACTCTTCCTTTATAGCTCCTGTAATTCCTCCCTTCCATTTGCAGCTAAAGTACTTTTTTTTTGGGGGGGGGGGTGTCTGCCAATATTTGTCACCTCCCTGCTTCTCAGTTGTACCAAAGGCAGTTTTCCCACCTCAAGGTGTTAAGATTTTTAAATACTTTTTTCCTCATCATAAAAATAAACGAGGAAGAGCTGAGGTGGCGCAGTGGTTAAATACAGCACTGCAGGCTACTTCAGCTGACTGCAGTTCTGCAGTTCGGCTGTTCAAATCTCACTGGCTCAGGGTTGACTCAGCCTTCCATCCTTTCGAGGTGGGTAAAATGAGGACTCGGATTGTTGTTGGGGGCAATATGCTGACTCTGTAAACCGCTTAGAGAGGGCTGAAAGCCCTATGAAGCGGTATATAAGTCTAACTGCTAACTGCGATTGCTAAATTAACAGATGGTTACTGTACTAGCCATTTTTTATGTGGATGGTTCTAGATGGCTCAGTAAGAGGAAGAAACCTAGCAGGGAAGTCTTGGGAAAAAGCTGCTTGAAGCACCCTATTTTTGTCAGATGAGAGAGACTAAGATCCGGACATGCTCCTTTCCCATCATGATGAGTAGAGAAAGAAAACTGAGGAGCAAGATCACAATCTACATGAAAGTGCCCTTAAATGACAGCTTATCATTAATCACTTCTCTCTCTCCCCCACCCCATCCATCCATGCATCCATTATCTATCTATCTATCTATCTATCTATCTATCTATCTATCTATCTATCTATCTATCTATCATCCATCCATCCATCCATCCATCCATCCATCCATCCATCCATCCATCCATCTATCTCTCACATACCCTTCTAGTCCTTCATAAATCACACTGTTACTATAGTGCAGGAATGTCAAACTCAAGGCCGGGGGGTTGGATCTGGCCCGTGGAGTGCTTAGATCTGGCCTGCAGAGCTGCCCTGGAAACAGCAAAGGACTGGCCCGCGGTGCCTCTGCCAGTGAAAACGGAACTCCGTTTTCGCTGGCAGAGGGTTGCAGGAAGCCGTTGCTCGCAGCCAAAAATCGAGCTTGGGAGCTGTGATATCAAGCTACCATGCTCTCTAGCCAAGCCCATTACCCCCGAGGTCAAACATAACCCTGATGTGGTCCTCAATGAAATTGAGTTTGACACCCCTGCTAAGACAAAACAATACAGGATTTCCCCACAACTTTTACAGCAGTCACACTTCACAAGATCTCAGGCACAGTTCTACTTTGTAATGTGGGTATATGAATATTTTATCTGCATACACTTCCAGGATCAGTGATTAGAAAAGCAATTTTAAAAATTAGATATTAAAGTTTAAAAAAATGGTCTTCCTGTACTAAAGAGTATATATCAAAAATATCCACAACTATTTATTTATTGGCTAAAACCCCTGGATATAGCCTTTTTAAAAAATAGCATACTGCCTTACAGAAAGAATAAGGACTAGCTCTTTTTAGTTTATAGAAGTTGAGGATCTGATACTATTGTTCATTCATGGGTACTAACTATCCTTTTACTCCATCTTACGGACATCTATATTAAGAATTTCCTATCTATAGAGCTAAAGACTGAGGTATGCATGGCTCCCATTTTCATTGAAAACTGAGAAAAATGAGTTAGGCTGCAGCTGAAAAATTTAAATGTAATTTACCACTCTCTTTCTCCAATATATAGCAGTCTTCCTGTTCTACCTGCTCAATGTGGAAAAACAACATTTGATTACAGAATGTTTAGGGTAGGAAGAAGCTGTGATTAACTAGATTCAAATCATATACATGAAACTCCAAGTTGATTTCATACCTTCCAAAATAAGATTTCCTTTTCTCTAGCAGAAGGTTGGGGAATCAGCCACCGCACTTGCCTTTTTTATATTTTGTTTCTGTAACCCCTACATACAAAAATGCTTGCTGAACCTCTATGCAGGGGTAGCAGAGATACATAATTGCTGTCTTGGGCCCAGGAGTCAGGATAAAATGAGAATTTTCACCCATGAGGGTATAGACTACCCACAACAGTTTGCAGATCTGCAGTAATTCAAAGGAAAATGTCAACTTGCCAATGGTTTTTAATAAAACTGCATCAATCAGAAATCTCAAAATAGATAAGACTGAGAGATCCGATTGTGATGCAAAACACCGCTGTGAAAATCTTTTTGTCATTTTGTGTACAAGTTTTTGTTGTTTCTGACTAATAGAAGTACGTCTCTAAAAAGGCTGAACTAGTGTAACTACAATGTGCTGTTTTTGCTAACTTAAAATATTCCATTCCATTCAAAGAACTGGAAGGATTATCCCGTCTTGTGCTCTCCCAAGAGGCAATATTTTATTCATTTTTCATACCTACTTATATATTAACAAAACAAACAAAATGTAAAAAAAAGTTATGACATTTATGTCGTTACTTACCAAGCACATCTAAATTATATTAAAGTAACCAAAATATTTTTACAACTCCCAAGGTACGTCACAACTTTTGAATACCTCTAATGTTCAGAAATTGAAAGCTGAAAAATTTGACATGCCCTAAATAGTAACTAGAAGCATTCCCCAATATTTTGACATCCATATCTGTTGGCAATGGATGCCTGAAGATAGCTCTGATTGCAACTCTCAACATCCATACTATTGACTCAAATATCTAGGGTTGAGGTGAATTGGGGTTTCCAAACAGCCACAGCTTGCCAGTGCCTCCTTCCAATTGGGTTTATGTCTAAGGCAGGACTAGAAATCAGTTTCACAATTTTTAACCTGATGCCCTAACAGCTCTCTTATACAGAACTGTAATTTTATTGATTGAGCTCACCCAGCAGCAATTTTATGAAAGGAAAAAAGCCCCAGGGTACTGATGAAAAGAAACCCAATTTCCTACACTTCTTACTATATTACTTACACTACAGAAAAGAGACTACTACATTCTCTTGCACCTTATGCCTATAGATTCAACCAACCATCCAGTTATTATAACCCACTTGTTCAGATATCTTAACCGGGATTGAGACCTATGTCTTCTTATGCACCTTCCACACCTCCTCTCTTTACTCTGTCTGCATAGATCTGAAATAACTCTCCACTAATATTCTGCCCATACAGATGGCTGCTGCCTACGCAGCAAACCATGAAGGGCATTAAAAAAAAGTAGAAAGAGGATGACAAGAATTTGGCAAGCAGAAAAGCATCTGCCCCTATTCTCACTTCCATTTAAATGGATCCTGGCATTCTTGTGGTATTTGTCTAATCAGAGCGCAGGTTTGGATGCTACTTCAGATGCATTGCTCTGCATGCAACAAATTGTGCTTAAAAACAACCCTTGGTCTACAGTTTCAGTCCTCTGAGAACTGGTCTTCGTGGAAGATTCTGTACTCAGAGGCCACTGTAATGTATGTCAAAAATCAGGACTGTGGTTGTCAGGCGGACCCACCAGACATAAAAAGCCTCCCTTTCTTTGAACACAATAGAGGGAGGGAAAAGAAGGGTGGGTGGGAAGAAATCTATTGCCAGGGGCTGAGATTATAGAAGGCTTGTGGTTTGTAACAGCTCCGCCCTGAAAAATAATTACATCCTGAATTCTCTCTCCTTTTCTTCCTTGGCTCCTCCCCTGCCCTGAAGTAGAGAAAGTAAAAGGCTGCAGTCACTAGGAAACCAGGGAGATGCTAACGTCCAACTCTTCCCGCCTCCCTTTTCTTCCTTCTTCTTTCTACTTACTGTGACCTGAATAGAAGTGCTTGAGAGCAAGCCAGATATCAGCAAAGCAGTTGCCAAGTAAGCGAGCCATAACATGCTCAGCCTTGAGGTTCTTTACTCTTAACCCTTTCTTGTAAAGTTCACAAGTAATCATCCTAAGAACAGGTGAGTTCATTACCGGAATGAGCCCCCCCCCACTTGCTTTCTTTAGCTTCTCAAGAATCAAGAAAACGTGCAATTTCAACTTATGTAGGGATATTGGAGAAGCAGCAGGTATCATGTGGAAAAGATTAACAGCAGTTATATCGACTGGGCTGCAATCTTTAAATAGGTCTACCTGGCAGCCAGACCACTGAGACAAAGGAAGAAATTGAATACATTAGATTCTGCTGTCTGCCTTCTTTTAATGAGTTGTGCATAAGATTCTACAAAAGCAACAGAAAACTAATGATGGAGCATAAATGAGGGTGCTTTTGAGAATCTTAGCTATTTAAAAAAAAATTAAAATTAATATCATCCAATTGATAAAAAGCTTTAAAAGAATAAAAACATCACATACAAAGTATCTTTTATCCTACAGTGATGATTCAAAAATAGGCAATCTTTTGAAGTAGGATTATCATTTGAATGGGAAATTAGTCAGTGTTTCAATCAATGGGATAATAAACAAGTGTGAGTGTGGGAGGTCTTGTCTTATTTAAAGAACGAAATTCTGGTTAATGTATTCACAGAACAGGTATGTGAAAGTATGTGATGGCTTGAACAAAGGAGATTTCCTAGGACCTCCAAAAAACAATTATTGATGTTCATCAAGTTAATATGGCTACAAAGTTATTTTCAAAGAGAGTGAACTTCAACAGTCCACTGTCTGGCAGATTGTGTACAATGGAGGCCATTCAAAACCATTGTTACATTCCCAAGAATAATCAATCAACCAAGATCACATCAAGAGGAAGGTGTATAATACTTTGGGAAGCTTCAAACAACAACAGGTTAACATAAAGTCCTCTTTTCCATTGATAAAATGTTAAGTGTTCAGGGGAGAATAAAGGGGAGAATAAAGAATAATGAAGGTATGCATGACAGGGTTGCAAGGAGAAAACCACTGTTCTTCAAAAAGAACCTTGCTATCCATTTACAATTAGTAAAACCACGAGTAATTCAAAGGATTAGAAAAAATTTCTGTGCATCACTGACATCAAAGAACTTTTTGGCTTCAATTAAAATGGTTGTGTTTGGTAGAAGAATCCAACCTGTGAAACAGGGTGGTAGACCAATAGTTGGATATTAACTTACTTTCATTAATAAAAAGGCTGAGGCAATACTTTGTTTGCTTTTTATGTGGATGATTCCAAATATGGTGTGGTATTGGGAAGTCAAGCAGAGAGAGCATTGCAAAAATGGCAATGTATAGCTTACTGTACACCTGGCTAACATCTGTTCACCATCTCTTCTTGAACTACTTTCTGAAGTGAGAAAAGCTGTGTGAAACTGAGGAATCTACAAACTATGTGAAAATCTAAGGGATCTATAAATCTCATTCAGATAAGATCCCTCCCCTTCAAACTACTTCACAAAGGTAATTGTGTTTGAGAATCATTAGCATCCAGGCTATAACTCATCGGTTATAGAATTATTTGATTGCCTAGCAAATAGCTCATTTCGCATTAAGAAACACAGATAGCCATGATTAATAAGCCTAGAAACAAACCATCCAGTATAAATCAGTTAATGGACATAAACAGTAACCAATACAGCTGAGGAACTTTGAAGAGTCAGACCTATGATAAAGGAAAAGCAGTACTTCACAATTTATAAGACACAGTTAATTCTTCTTGTTTTGTGCATTGTGCGTTGTGTGTATAAACTTGATTTTTTCTATTATTTTGGCCTTCAAGGGCAATAGGGATATATGATTGTGACATCACTTAGCAGTGATGTTTCCCTCAGTTTTAGAGGTGTGATGGAGTTACAAGAACAGTAAGTAATACTGAAAGCACAGTAGTGTTTGGCTTGGGCAATTACAAATTAATTAAGAAACTAAGATGATTTTGTGCTGGCAGAAACAGAGCACTTCTGAGATTAAATCACTAGTTGCTAGATTCATACAATAATCTAAGCTATGAATTGAGATTTAAAAAGCTGGGTTCACACGTCACATTTGAGCCAAGACCAAACAACCACATTATTGATTAACATAATATATTTTCCCAGTCATCTTTCGATTGTTTATGCTTTTAATAAGAGTTCTCAATCAGAGTCAATCTGGAGGGGGGAATTCTAGTAAATATATCATTGCATTATCTCTTATCTCATTTTCTCAGGATCACAAATCCTATGTTTGAATCAAGCAAAACATGTAGCATCCTGGAGGAGGAGCATGTTTCCTACCTGATCCCATAAGTGGTGATTCTAGGCTGAGGCTTGGAAGGGTGGATCCATGGCTGAATGAACGTGAAGACCCACTGATGCTGGAGCTGACCAGGGAACTCCCAGAGAAAGGCAAAGAAGAGGCAGCTGGAGGGCCAACCAGTTGGGTACCTGGCACTTCTTTATTCTTGCTACCCTTGGGCCTTCCTGGTCCATGCTTGCTTTTCTTATTGGTCTTGTGCTTTTTTTCTTTCACGACCTCTACGTCTTCCCCACTAAGAGACGGCATGCGCTTGTGGCTGCTGCCACTGCTGACTCCACCACTCCCACTTGGGGTGCCACCAGTAGAGTTGGAGGTCTTGTAGTCCATAGGGGAAGCATCCCGTCCCCTCTGCTGACTCACGGCTGAGGTGGAGAAACGCATGATGGAGCCAAAACCTGAAAAGATCACCTTCTGCTCAAAGACATCACTTTTCTGCCCTTCAGACAATGGAGAGCAGTGGGCGGAAGACGAGGATGAAGAGATAGGTTTGTGGTATTTCTCTTCCTCAGGTGGCTGCTGCTCAAGCTTTGGAAAGGTTACAAAGTCCTGGGAGAAGGGCAAGGAGCTGCATGAGGTACCTGAAAGGGGAACAAGCAGAATCCTGAAATTTACAGCAAGTTGACAGGAGATGTTTTAGCTACAGCTCTCACATGTATCTCAGCTATTGTCTGCTCATCACAATTAAATCAATTCAAAGCTACAATTAATTCCTCATCCTATTAATAAACTAAAATTTAGCTTTTGTGAAGTAATTGCATGCATTTACATTCATGGGCCTTGTCACCTTTCGCTCCATTATGTATAATAAATAAGCTCTATCTTGAAGTGATCTAATAATATATTTTGGCCACATTTTGCTATTTACAAACAGGTAGTCCTCATTTAGTGGCCTTTTGCAATTACAACAGTAATGAAAAAGTAATCTTTGGATATTTGTATTTATATGACTTTTGTGAGTCTATAAAGCAAAAGAAAGATGAACTTAGATTATAAGCACAGTCACAATTTCACGTAGTGATTGCTTCATTTAACGATTGAGTTGCCAGTCTCTAACCAAGGACTACTTGTAGTAGATATAGAAAATGTTTGGAATTAGTGAGAAATGTTAGATGTGAGCCTTACTATATGGTTTCAAACTGAGTGTATGTACTATGTCAGTTAAACGTTGTCTTAATCTTACTTTACTATGAGGAGGTACAATTGGACTTTTAAGTGCACATTGCATTTTTTGTTGTGTATATATTGTCATATGTACTGTATAAATTCTTAGCTATATGTACTTAATTAAGTCAATATTACTGCTACTACTTATATAGCATATTATCTCCATTTCAGAGGTACAGAGAGAGCAATAATCACTTCCCTAAAACGACTAATTAGAGCAATGGATCTTGATCCACATTATCAATACACTATCAATGGTCAAAAAAAGGAGAGTGGCAACCAGGGACTAATTGTCTAAAGAAATGAAAAAAAAGTCAAATATACCTAAATTACATAATTGATATATGTTGTGTTTACTTTTCTTGTATCATCCATCTGTATTCTGATAATCATCAGAGACAGGAAAGAACTTTGCAAGATATGGAAATCTAACTATCAGTTGATCAGCTCTACTTCATCCATTTGAACAGATGAAAATTTACTGGGATTACCAACAATCCCTGAAGCTAAATTTGTATGTGTAAGAGTTAGGGGGAGGGGGGGAGAAAAGAAAGAAAACTTGCTTGGACTTACTTCTGGTCAATGCACAGCAGGAAGAGAATTAATAATAGGCCTCCTCCCTAAGAGGAGCCAAAGGTAATGTAAAATAGTGAAGACTTATCTACCATTTAGAAGACTTGCCCACCTGCCATTCAATAAAGCCTGGCTAATTCAGTATATTAGTCTGATATCTTCCCCTTCCCATTCTTCCTATCTCTTTCTGTTCTTCACCTGCTGGTGGAAATGTTACACTGGATGAAGATGAGCCAAAACCTATAGAGCTTTTCCCACTTCCAGACTTCTTGGTTTTGTGGCTTGTGCCATGGCTTGAAGATCTTTTGCCTTTCACCTCCGACCTGATGATCTCTGAGGCTTCTTTACTGCTCTCGTGGTGGTTGGTGGAGCTCTGCTGAAATGAACAAATAAGGGAGTTCAGAAGTCATGTGTTGAAGATTTTTGTCACATATGTTACTGCATGGCATATTTTATATTTCAGAAATATTTGCTCATAATGCCTAAGAGAGGCAATGATCTGCATCACCAAAATGACAGCCTCAGAAATTGTTTCTCATTCTGGATCCTGGGTGAAAAATATTGTGTTTTCTTCCATGGACGAGTATTTTAAAACTCAAATGAGGACCTGCCAGAAAAAGGCATACTAGCCTTTGCTTAAAATGAGTATCACTGCCTGAACCATCCGCCTGTCATATAGTTCTTACTTTTAACAAAATATTCCTAGAGCCTAGTCCAGATCCATTTGTGAATGTTACTAAGAATCACCTTGATGATATGGAAGGGGATGTTATATAAATCATTAAAAAAATCTTATCATTTGAACCCATGGATTTCATTCCCGTGAAAATAAAATTTGTTCCATAGAAGCATTTGGGAATTCTCAGAGTTATAATATCAAAAAATCTAGTGGATGCCATTGTGAAGTTAGGAGATGATGAATTTAAACAGGATTAATAATACATAGCCTTATAATAACCATTTACAAAAGAACAAAACACTCATACAACTATCTCTTTGTCTCTCTCTCAAATTTATATAGCTGTTGATCTCACAATAACTGACTGTGTGTGGATATAACCATAACAACTGCAGGTAAAATAACATTAGAATTAACCTATGATCATCCAGAAGCAGCATAGGTCAAGCATAGGATTTGTCTACAAATATGTAAATACAACCAGCAGGTTGGAAAACTAAAAAGAGGAAGAGTAAGTTCTCCAATTGCTTTCAACATGTTATATATGTGATAGATTTAATAGTGTCTCATGCTTTTTCTTCCTGTTTTCCTTCTAAAACTGGTCTCTGAAAGATTTCTCTCCTATATCTCAGATAGCATCTTCAAGCAAAACTTCTAAATTATCTTATTCTTGCTTTACCATGAGGAGGAACAATTGGACTTTTAAGTGCACATTGCATTTTTTATTGTTTATATGATATGATATATTGTCATATGTAGTTAATATTACTATTACTTATATAGCACTTATTATCTTCTGTGTGGTTAATGCAATTAATATTTTATGTTTAATATTTATATCCATGTTCCCATGTCATTGTGGGGCATTTTTAAAATTTCTTTTAAGCAAACATTCAGTCAAGCTTTCCTCTCCCTATTTTATTTTTGAACTGCTGCTCAATCACCCATATCAGCATTAATGTAAAATTATATGATACAGAATTGCCAGAGAAAGCCATAACTTGGATTTTACTGTTCCAGAGGTTATAACCAATATAAACCATGTAAATATTGTTTTACTATTCTTTCAGGATTATTTCAATAATTCCTATTCAAGTTTCCTAATTAAATAAGGGATCATACTTAATCATCTTTTTCCAGGTCATTTTAGCCCCACATATTTTGTGATGTACAACTGGAAGCAATTTATCTATCAGCTGATTTACAGCTGGTTTTGCAGTTCTTCAAGCAAAAAACAATGTTTGGAAAAACCCAGGGAAGAAGCTTTAAACCCAGATAATCCGGGGCCCAACCCACTCAGCGGGTCACATGCTCGACCTCGTATTTCTCTCGGAGCAGTGGACTTGTGATCTTGGTCTGAGGGGTAATGAGATCATACCCCTGTCGTGGTCAGACCACTGCCTACTGAGGCTCGACTTTCGGAGACCAAACCCCCACTGTAGGGAAGAGGAACCGACCAAGTGGTTCCGCCCCAGGTGACTTATGGAGCCTTTGAGGTTCCAGACGGAGCTTGGGGTTATTCCTGATACTCTCGCCCACGGTCCGGTGGAGACTCTGGTTGCTGCCTGGCACTCGGCAGCATCGGAGACTTTTGACCGGATCGCGCCACTACGACCCCTCCGAGGCGGCGGATCCCGGAGGCCTCCTTGGTTTACCGAGGAGCTCCGGGAGATGAAGCGCCGGAGGAGACGCCTAGAGCACCTATGGAGGTCCGATAAATCCGAATCGAACCGAGCACTCCTAACAACCAGCACCAAGGAGTACATCAGGGCACTCAGGGCAGCAAAAAGATCTCATATTGCCACCTTGGTTGCGTCCGCTGAGTCCCGCCCAGCCACCCTGTTTAGGATAACCCGCTCCCTCCTAAATAGGAGGGATGCGGGGGAACCCTTGCAGGGTAGAGCTGAGGATTATGCCCAATTCTTAGCGGACAAAATTGCTCGGTTTCGATCGGATTTGGACTCCATCCCTGCAGTTCCAGCCGAGGCACAAGAGGATGAATTGGTAGACCACCTCTGGGTTGAGTTTCAGGATGTTCACCCTGGGGATGTGGACAAGGCCATGAGAGCTGTGAGTGCCTCCACCTGTGTACTGGACCCGTGTCCCTCATGGCTGGTTGCCAACAGCAGTGAGGTGACACGAGGCTGGATCCAGGCGGTTGTTACCGCCTCTCTTCAGGAGGGGCACTTCCCCGCCGCACTTAAAGCGGCGGTGGTGAGACCCCTCCTGAAGAAGCCATCTTTGGATCCAGCTATCCTTAACAATTACCGTCCAGTCTCCAACCTCCCCTTTGTGGGGAAGGTTGTCGAGAAGGTGGTGGCCTTCCAGCTTCAACGGTCCTTGGAGGAAGCAAGTTATCTCGACCCCTTCCAGTCGGGCTTCAGACCCGGTTACAGCACAGAAACCGCTTTGGTCGCATTGACCGATGAGCTCTGGAGAGCCAGAGACGGAGGCCATGCCTCCATCCTGGTTCTCATTGACCTCTCGGCGGCTTTCGATACCATCGACCATGGTATCCTTCTGCGACGACTGTGGGAGGTGGGGGTGGGAGGCACTGTTTTGCAGTGGTTCTCCTCCTACCTCTCGGACAGGTCGCAGTCAGTGTTAGTGGGGGGGCAGAGATCGACCCCTAGGCCCCTAACATATGGGGTGCCGCAGGGTTCGGTCTTATCCCCCCTACTATTTAACATCTACATGAAACCGCTGGGTGAGATCATTCGGAGGCACGGGATAAGATACCATCAATACGCGGACGATACTCAGTTGTATCTGTCCGCCCCGTGCCAACTCAATGAAGCGGTGGACGTGATGAACTGGGGTCTTGAGGCCGTTATGGACTGGATGAGGGCTAACAAGCTTATACTCAACCCGGAGAAGACCGAGTGGCTGTTGTGTTTCCCTCCCAATAATTCGACCAGTGTTCCATCGCTCAGGCTGGGGGGTCAAATTTTATACCCCTCAGAGAGGGTTCGCAACTTGGGAGTCCTCCTGGACCCACAGCTGACTTTCGACCACCATCTGACGGCTGTGACCAGGGGGGCATTTGCCCAGGTTTGCCTGGTACGCCAGTTGCGACCCTACCTGAACCGGGAGGCCCTCACAACAGTCACTCGGGCCCTTGTGACCTCTAGGCTGGAATACTGCAATGTGCTCTACATGGGGCTGCCCTTGAAGAGCATCCGGCGACTTCAGCTAGTCCAGAACGCGGCCGCGCGAGTGATTGTGGGTGCACCTCGGTTCGCCCACATAACACCTATCCTCCGCGAGCTGCGCTGGCTACCTGTTGATCTCCGGGTGCGCTTCAAGGTGCTACTTGTCACTCATAAAGCCCTCCATGGTAGTGGATCTGTGTACTTGAGAGACCGCCTCCTGCCAATTACCTCCTTGCGACCAATTAGATCGCACAGATTAGGCCTCCTCCGAGTTCCATCTGCCAGTCAGTGTCGACTGGCAACCACACGGAGGAGAGCCTTTTCAGTAGTAGCTCCGACCCTTTGGAACGATCTCCCCGTGGAGATTCGTACCCTCACCACCGTCCAGACCTTCCGCACAGCCCTTAAGACCTGGCTAGCCCGTCAGGCCTGGGGATAAAGATAATCCGTCCCCACCCGAATGATGAATGAATGTTGTTTGCTATTTTACTTTTATGTATTGTTTTGTGTTTATTGTCTTGTACCCTCCCATCCTTATTTTATGTAAGCCGCCCTGAGTCCCCTCAGGGAAAAGGGCGGCCTATAAATACTAATAAAATAAAAATAAATAAAATAAATAAAAAATAAATAAATAAATTAAAAGGAGTATAAACTGAAACAATGAATAACAATAAGGTGGAAGGTGGAAGACCAACAGTGAAACAAAAAATACACCTTGGGTGCTCTGCAACAGATACAGCAATTGTACATTAGAATCAGAGATAATCCTGCATGGGCAATTTACTTGAGTGATATAATTTTGAGAAGACAATCTCTCTCCTTCTGCTCTCTACACAATACACTAATTGTGTACAACTGTATTATTAGTTGAATAAAAATCTACTGCATTTTCTCTGTTACATCAATCAACCAGTTCTATGCAATATGCATTCCAGATGAGAACATGAAAATCGGGACTTGAAAATCCTGAAGTTTTATAATTTCTCCAAGAATATAACTCTTTGGATGAATACAGATAGTCCTTGACTTACAACCATTTGTTTAATGGCTGTTCACAGTTACGACGTCACTGAAAAAAGTAACCTATGATCAATTCTTAACACTTATGACCGTTGCAGCATCTCTCGAATTCACAAGATCAAATTTCAGGTGCATGGCAACTGGCATGTATTTATGACAGTTGCAGCGTCCAGTCATCTTGGGATTGTCATTTGCAACCTTCCTAGGGAGCTTCTGACAAATGAAGTCAGTAGGGGAAGCCAGATTGCTTAACAACCACATGAATCATTTAACAACTGCATTGATTTGTTTAACAATCATGGTAAAAAAATGATTGTAAATTGGGGCATGAGTCACTTAACAACTGTCTTGCTTAGTAATGGAAATTTTGTCTTCAATTCTGGTCATAGATTGAGGACTACCTGTAATCAACCAAGTTGATTTATATATTCAGTTGGATCTGTAACAATCTCTTTGAGACTCCTAAACATTGCAGAGGCCAATAGAATGGAAGACAATGCAAGGATGGTGCAAGTATTCCTTGAAGAAATGCTATATACTTATATATACATATACATATACACACACATATATATATATATATATCTCAAAACCATCACACATCCATCAAGCTAATTCAGAAAACTGACCTCATTAACTACTCCCTTTCAGAGAGAAATACGAAGGAGGGTTTCCTCCTTATCAGTTCCTCTCTGCTAATGTACATTGGAAGCTATTCACAATACATGCAAAGTTATAGGAATGCAGAGAGGCGCATGTTGGGGGTGGAAATAACTCAGAAACCACATCAAAGACCTTTTAAAAGCCACAATGCCAAAAGATGACTGAAATAATAGTAATGTATTAATGCCGGGCCAAAATGTGATTCCAAAATGAACCTTAAACGGAAAATTCATTAAATTTTCAAACAGCCAACAGAAAGACCCAGCTGTTTTCAGAGATTACGGATGAGAAGCTCAGACTTTTCCATTAAAGTTCAAACATAACAACCAATTTAGGAAGCAAACTGTTTGCCATTCTTTTCAAGGGTGTCACTTTTGCATGGCCTGACTGACAATTGTCCTTTAAATTTCACCATTTAAACTAAACGAGAAGTCTTAGTTTTCCAACTTGCTTTCCTGTTACAAGGTCTTTTTCTGCCATGAATTTTGCTGCCAAACTCAGAGTGGGTGCTCTATATTGGGTCGGGGTGGGGTAGCGGAGAGTCTGTGGCCCTTCAGATGCCACTAATCTACTATTCCCAGCAGTGCAGCAAGCACAATCAATAGTGGGGATAGTAGTAAATTCTGGAGGAGCAGAATTTCTATTCTATTTAAATCTTATTCAGTTCAATTACGTATTTTGTGTTTATGGCAAACACTTTTCATTTAGGCACCATTAAGCGTCTTTCTTCATCCTTTCTGATTGCTTCTTTCTTTTGCTGTCAGATCCCTTCCTACCTTAATAGCTGTTGCATTTGCCTACTTTACCACACTACTGTCACTGCCTCTATCTTAAAATATTGTGGCATAGATTTAATTCCACGAACCTGTTACAGCTACCAGCTCCAGCCAGACAGGCTCCCAGCCATTTGGATTTTGGCCAATCTACTAGCTGGATGACAGCAACTGGAATAGCTTCAGTGGGGCATAAGACAGACAGCCACTAGTAAGGATTTGCTTTTTGCTTCAACCCTTTGGAAACATGACTGAACTTTTTTGAGCTCTTCACCATCAACTCTCTGAGTTGCACGATCAGCAATATTCAGAGAGTAAATAATAATACAGATGTAGAAACATCAACCACACACAGTCAATAAATATTAACACATAAGCTATCACTTGAGAGAAAATTATACCCTGTATCAGTCTCTTCTCAATACTCCTGCATATTCTGTCCTGTGAGTCACTTTCGAATAGAATAACAGAGTTGGAACCAAGAGGACCTTCTCTTGTGAAATGAATTTAAGGAGTTACTCAAACTAGAGAATATAAGAGTAGGGAAGGGAGAGTGCACAAAAGCCACTGAAGGCAGAGCTGTGCACTATGGTTTAGATTAGGTCTGCTGGGAGTAAGAGGAGGAAGAGAGAACAATGAACAATCTAAATCAGACAAGAGTGCCCCACATTCAAACAGAGATGCCATGGAACAACTCATGAAGCCAAAAATTAGCTGGGAAGAAAGAAATGCCTAGAGAGATAGAGCTTCAGGAGGTTTGTCCATATTTCTGGAATAAAACTTCATCCTCTCTCCTGTTTCAAGACATTATGGTACACAGAAGTGGGTTCCTGCCGGTTTGGACCGGTTCAGTGAACCGGTAGTTGTTTGCTGGCCTGGGCCACTGGAGTTGGCCGTGATCCAGGCCTGCCACACCTCTCAACTGGTTCCCCGGTTGGGGCGGCATGTTCCCCCCCATTTTTCAATGTTCTGCACATGCACAGACCTATTTATGAGCAACTGCACACGTGTGCGGAGCATTGCGCGCACACTGAACCAGCAGTAATGCCGGCAGCAACCCACTCCTAACTGTACAGTATGTATACTGGAGATGACTGAATGTGCCTCCAAGTAGCCCAGCCAAAATGACTCTCATGCATCCATAATTTCAAAACATAATGTAGGTATGATATTGGAAACTGTAGCCAGTGCAAAGCTTTGCAATTCACCTCCTAAAGGAAGTAATTTATCAGGAACAAATTGCACCTATTTACTACCAATCTCAGTGCAAGTTTAACTTAGAGATAATCAGATCTCTGATAGCTGCCAGAATTGAAAGCAATTTTTTTTCCAGGAACAAATCTCCCGAAGTTCTCCTTAACAGCTTTTATGAAGGAGAAAACACTCACAATACAGACATTCTAACAACTGAACTACTTCCAGTTTAAAACTGACTATATATACAGCAGGGAAGAAACTTTCTGAGCCTCTTTCTTTAAAGTGCATTGGAGGGGACGCATATATGGTATCTGTTCTTTGATAAAAGAGGAATTTTAATATTTATTAAATTGTTTACATTGAGGTTGCTTGAATCCTTATTAGCATAAGAATTGATTCCTAAATCAAGTATTACAAACTTCATATCCAAGTAATTTCCCCCCTCTTGCAATACAAACCAGCTTGTCTATTAAAAAAGAAACTTCTTGAGAATGTCACATTTGGCAGAAATTCATTATAAGCCCATTTTTGATACAGTGCCCAATTGTAAAATTGTCTCATTTTTAAAATTAAAATTGGTGTCACATCTTACAAGCTTTTATCGCCATAAATATTTTCTCAGGCTTTCAGTTAAATTTGTAGTGCTATGTTTAGTATCCTGCTATTGATACTTCAGTTACTCTGTATTACATTATGAGTTTTGAAGTTCCTTTAAGATAATCATTTCAAATATTTATATCTCTCTCTGCCGAGTTCTAGGTGGCTTAGAACATCTATAAATCACAGAAAAAATAATAATAAAGTAGCATCAAAACACAATAAAAATGTTTAAATATAACATTTTAAATTTTAGCTTGATAAAAAGAGACACAAGACAACTGAATATCCCATTGAAAACTAAAATCTTCACAAGTTTTAACAACAGAGGAGTTGTCTCTATGTTTGATGAAATGACTTATTATACTGTACGCTGTTTTTTTCCATTCCCTAATTTGAGGTTGTGTTATAAATGATAGTGAGTTATATATTTTATAAATAAAATGAATGAGGCAATTTTTAAAGATTGGGCCGACTTTTGCTAAGAGAAACAAATATGAAATGGAATCTCCATCTTTAAGGCATGCTATAGATTTCATTTGCATTTTAATGTGAACTTAATTAAGTTATACTTCTCACAACAAATTTGATGGTATATTTAAAGCAAAGTGTTAAAATGTGTATGTTTGGACGGAAAATGTGTAAACTTATGAAAATAAAATGGAAAAAACTCTAAATAATATATCTTGCAAAATATATATGTGAGGTAACGTTCTATTTAAAATAGGTCAAATGCATACAAATACTTAAAATATGTACTTTAAAAAAACACAGATTGATATGGAAATGGGTTGTGACACATTTAAAATGGGAAACTGAATGAACCAAAATTTTATTTTTCATTTTTAACTATACGAATTAAAGAACCAAGTTATAGAGATTGATTTAGGAGAAAGTATGAATCCAACAGGATGACAGAACAATTCTAATCATTTGCTTTAATCAGCTGTATTACAATTTTACACACACACACACACACACACACACACAGATACACATCCAGGCCTATTTTATTATTTTGGAGCTCCACGGCATGGCCAGCGATGGTGACGTGGTAATGGTGCCAAAAAAAATGATATTAAAAAAAAATGGCACTTGCTTGGTTACATTTTGTTTATTTTATGCTGCCCATATCTCCTACAAGGAAATTCTGCTTTAGACCAGGATTGATTTCAGAGATCAATAGATCTGTGCACAAATCAGTGACCTCTATGATTCAAACTGATGCCTCAACTTTTGGTTGTGTCTGATGATGCAAAGGAGGGACCAATCAGAAAATCAATAATGTGTCTCAACCAACCAGAAATAATATATTTTAATCAGGGGGGGGGGGGAACCAGAAACTGAACCAAAAATAATATGTCTCAACAAACAGCTTGCAAAGGATAAGAAGGGCATTTGGGAGAATTGCAGAGGTTAGAACATTTCAGGGGTGGTAGGAGGAGGAGGATCTGAAGGGAAAAAAATGAAAACAAAAATACAGCATGACTAATGTTTGTAGTTTTTAGGGACATTAACACATGTACAGATATTAATATGGTAGCCATATAGGGCTTTGAGAGAAGGTTTTCCTCTTCTTTCTTAAGCAGCTGTTCCACCTGTTCTACCTTTCTCCATGGTGAATCATAGCTTCTCTTAGATTAATGCTTAAACCTTTCTTTGCAGAATTCCCATAGAGAAACAGTGGTCATTTGAAAGGGACAGTTAAAAAGGGGTTGCAGGACCTGAGCCTATGTGGTGCAGTGGTTAAATGCAGCACTGCAGGCTACTTCAGCTGACTGCAGTTCTGCAGTTCGGCTGCTCAAATCTCACCGGCTCAGGGTTGACTCAGCCTTCCATCCTTCCGAGGTGGGTAAAATGAGGACCTGGATTGTTGTTGGGGGCAATATGCTGACTCTGTAAACCGCTTAGAGAGGGCTGAAAGCCCTATGAAGCGGTATATAAGTCTAACTGCTATTGCTATTGCTTTAACAATTAAGGAAGGGGGGGTGTCATCGTGGAAGTATTTGTTAAAAATAAATAAGTAAACTCTAGAAAAACTTGTCACAGGAGGAATAAATGCAGTCTAGAACAGAAAAAAGAGCCAGAATAGACCATCCCTGATTTTAGATGGTTATTTCTGGAATCAGATTCAATCTTTGAAAAAGTCAAAAGTCTTTGTGCAATCCATGGGGACTAATCATGTCATTATAGAGAAGCCATGGACCACAGAAGATATTATGTATTCATATTTTTTGGCTGCATAATCTTTCTCAGGATTGCTAAAATGTTCCCTCCCTCCAAAAATATTTTTTGTTTTGTTTTTGGGTGGGTTTTTTTTTTTGTATTTTTGTTTTCTCTAACTTTTTTTGTTTCTCTAACTACTAATTCCTCATATTGCTTTCAAGTGTGTGGATACCACTATTTTAACTACATTTCTACAAGTGAAACAATTAACCAAATTTTGAAGTGATTTTTTTTTTGGGGGGGGGTTGTTAAATTTTCAACCACACTAAACTGGACAGCTATGACTTAATTCAAAATGTGCATCCAGGTCTCACCTCCTCTCCCTGTAGTTTTGTTTCTGTCATGCAGCATTCTGTGCCACTGAGCATGTTCATGTCTCATTAGGTTACTCTTGGAAGCTTTTCCTCTTTTGGGTTTCCCCTTCCCCCTTCCCCAAAGTATGTTTAATCCTTAGCAATCCTTGAAGTTCCCTCTTGTATGCAGATTATTCAGCTCATGAAGGCTGCATTAGCAGTAGCTGAATTTATTTAAATTTTATGACCTCTGAAAGGAAGCTGACAATAATGTCCTGCCAGAATCGAAAACCCCATATACAAACTTGGCAAAGAAGGGCTTATTGTCACTTAACCTTTTTTTATTGGATTGAAATTCCTACCTCCTCTTGAAAGTTATAATGAAATTGACTATTATTTCTTGTTGATTAAGAAGATCTATTCAAAATCTTCATCTGAGCATTCAAAGGTTATTAGATGGACCCTTCTCTGATCTTTCCCTATGGGAACAGGAATTGTAGCACCTATTTCCCACTAATCACCCCTAGTAATGGATTGATCTCACTCCAACATCTATAAGAATGTTATTTGGGGCTTTAGTGTGGTCCAAGTGGTCCTTTGTGCTCCAAGTTTGTAATGAAGAGAGCAGTTACATGACAATAATTATATAAAAATATCTTGGTTGTGAAGAAGAATCCAAAAGGAGAACTAAACTAAAATCCATTATCTATAAGCAACGTATATGATGTGATGATTCAGATGATAGAAATCACTTATAGTTTAAATTATAGTCTCTCAATCATTAGTTTTTTAACTCAGCAGTGAATTCCATAACTTCACAGAGCAGCATGTGAAAGATACTACTGCTAGACTCCAGCCTATATTACCGGTCAGGGATGGAGAAACAGCATGAAATGGGTCAGACACCCCCCCGGTTTGCAGAGGTGGGTTCCGGCAGTCATTACTGCCAGTTTGCTTGTGGCTGTGCTGCGTGCGCATGCACAGTACAATAAAAATTGCTCTGTGCATGCGCAGAAGCAAAAAACAATATGACGCCACCTGGAGATCTGGTTTGGGGGTGTGGCAGGCCTGGGGCGCTACTGGTTCCAGCAACTCAGGCTGCTAAACTGTTGTGTTCTCGAGTTATGACCAACTGCTGTCTATCAAGTCGGCAGGTGATTGTTATTGGTTCCCGCACGGAGGCGTTCCAGCGGGAGAATGGCAAAGTTCTAACTGGTTGACGAGTTGACAGCTACCATATAAATAGCTGTCAACCCAAGCGTTATTGTTCTGTTGAGTTAGTGTTATTACTGAATAAACTATTGTTGAATACAGAATCGCCTCAGTCTTTACTCACGGACACAGAGTATTTAATATAAACCACTACCGGTTTGACCGAACTGGTCCAAATTGGTAGGAACCCATCACTGCTGTATGGTTTCCATACTATTCTTAATTTTCTAAGTCCTCCTGCCTAATCTGTCGGATATCAGAATAATGAATAAAATCCAAATGCTTTATCTTCTTTCACAGGCAATTCAGCAACCCTTTGATCATTTATCATAGAATCATAGGGCTAGAGGGGATCTTGGAGGACTCCAACTCCTTGCCCAAGGCAGGAGAACTTATTGGACCCCAAGGGCTACATACTTGCCACCATCTTTTCTTCAATACTGAATTCAGGAACAGAAAGGCTGCATGCATAGATGCCAATTCAGGTTCATTCAGGATTTCCTCTAATTCTCAGAAGTTGACAAATGACAAACAGGATTTCTTTAGGCATATATACTCATTGCAGAACCAGCATTGGTTTCTGATTATATTGGCACATCTCAAAAATACAAACTTCTGTGCATATATTTGCCTTCAAGATGTTGCTTTTTGCCAGGTACATGGAAGGTTGCTTCCCCATTCACGACAGCATTATGCTACCGGATTATTATGCTTACCATGACTAAATACAGAATTACTGCCAAGCAAAACAATCAACTTGCAGAATGCTGTTCACATTACTTTCAACTAATACGAAGCACAGAATGAACATTTTCAGCTTTCATAGAAGACAATTTACTCATTAGCCTTGATGTAGAGACTTAAGGTAGAAAATTGAAAATGATCTGCATTTACCATGACTTAACATTAAGCAGCATCCACCACTAAATTTAAGCAACAGTAAATGAACATCTTGCACAACTCCTACATATATCATTAAGGCTCACACAGGACTGATGGAAGATGGTGAACGCATAGCTATATTAACAGCTATTAATACAGCTGTCCCATCTCTTAGAAGAACTTCCCCCTTCTTTGCAGCAACTGAGATAGGATGGGCTATAATGTTTTTAATGGAAAGCAGTGGGTTAAATTGAGCAACCAAGTTTTAATTTCATTAAGTTCTTGAGAGTAATGTACTTAGCATGTGATGAGAAATCTCCCTGATCCAAATGACTCCATAGGTAACTCGATGAATATTAGTCATGGGCATATTGAAAATGGGAAGGAATTGGGAGTGAAATGGATAAGAAAAAACTCCAGATAACTGTAACATAAAATTGCTACATTTTCCTTTTATAAAGAAAAAAATATATCCAACAAATCAACAAATGGTCATAATGCATGCAGTGTGACTATGTGAGACTACCCAGGAGCAAAAATGGCAAACAGAGGTTTGTAATAATAAATAGTGGTTTATCTCTACAAAAGAATATTCATATACGTACTAGGCAAAGGTCAAACAATCAGTCAGCAGCTGCAGCAGGGAAGAACATGTGGGGAGAGAGATACACGCCAAAAGAACCTCTCTTATAACAGTCTCTTAAAGTGGTAACAGTCAAATAACCCTGCTGACTCATTACTACCATTGCATCATCATCATCATCATCATCATCACAGTATTTACAGCATTAAAGCAGCTGGTCAGAATGAAATCATCATTACTCTGACAACAAACATCATTAATGTGTAATAATCCTTTAACAGTTCTGATGTATATAGACCATTTCAATTCTGAGTTTTGTTTCCAATAATCTTTCTAGTTCCTTTTGTAGTTTACCAGAGAAGAGCACAACTTATAAATCATCTTGATTCACTAAAGAAGCTGAAGATGGAATAAGTGGTAACTGTTTATTTATGTTTTTGTATAGCATTTCATACAACCCCTCAAAAGAATGTGGAGAAACTCACTATGTTACTATTGCTCTGCTACCTTAATTTAATATCATCTTATTGCTTTATATACAGTGGTAAGAAAACTCTTGTATCCCAATCATAAGAAGGGTTTTTTGCAATACATTTAAAACTTTATATTATCCAATGGTATGCCCAATATTACTGTTGATATTGATATTTTCTGTTTAAACACAGAGCAGAGGAAAAACTCTCTCCAAAAGGCTGACCTATAACTTAACCAAACTAAACAATATTGGGTTTAATGGTTTTCACTCTATTCTTCAGTAATCAGTAAGACTGGATATGTAGTGAGAAGTCTGTGTTCAGAAAATAACTCTCTGAATTCTTCATAGTTAAACTGAAATTTATTTTCTGCTGCCACATCTATGGAATAGAGTATGTGGTAAGAAGTGCCTTATTTATTTATCTTAAGTAAATTTTACAGAAATGGAAAAAATTTAAAACAACAAAGAAAACCCACAATCAACTTAAGAAAAATAAAAGGATGAGAGGTGTGTGTATGTGTGTATGTGTGTGTGTGTATATATACACAAACACACACACAAACATATATGGAGAGAGAAAGGGGGGGTTCCAAATATACAATTAAAAAGATGCTTCTCTAATATCACAAAATGTCATAAAAGAACACATTGAGTCCAATTTTTTTTGATTAGTAGAATTCATTGACTTTTCAAAACCAGATAATGTATTGGGAGGAATTTTTTTTTATCATCCTTCCATACAGGATTTTTTTCAGCTGTGTAATGTTTAAGGGTTTTCTTGCAAGCTCAGCCTGTCCCAAATCACCCCACAGCATCTCTGTGGGATTCAAAACCGAGCTTTGACTTGGCTATTTAAGACCACTCCATTTTTTTTTCTTTTTAAACCACTGCTTGATGGATTTACTTAAATTTTTAGGGTCATTGTGCTGCAAAGTCCACTTCTGACAGATGGTCTCACATTATCCCCAAGGCCTCTCTGATACAATGAAGAATTCAGAGTAGAGCCTATCATCATTCTGCCTAATGCAGCAAAGCACTCCCAAAACATAACAATCCCACCATTTCCCAACACAGAATGGATATTGATTGGCTATTTGATTTTATGCACTTCTGTTTGCCATGAGACCAAAGGGGCCAGTATGGCTGCATTTAGTCATGGTCACCCATTTAGCACCACCCAGAGAGTCCAAGAAGCTGAAGGAATGCTTCAGACTATTGCCCATGATGTACGTTCTCTGGTTCCCTAGAAGATCTGCAAGAAGCAATGCCAGAGGCATTCACCCAGATAGCTAAAGTGGATATCCAGTTACGAGGCTACAGCTGTACTCCATAGACGTTGTGCATATAATTAAGTGGACAGTATGTATATGTTTACTTCCCTTGTCATGTTCTCATCATATGCTAAATAAATAATAATTGGGTCCATCTCTATTATTTTTATGGAACACAATAGCCCAAGTAGTCCAACAGAGGAAGACCTAAGGTACATTTATCTAAATTAGCGTGGAAGCTATAAGTCTCGAAGTATAATGGACAGTTGTGCTGGGAGAATTACTTTGAGGACCAAGAGAAGAGCTACAACTAAGGCAACAGTCAAAGCAGGAATGGAATCTGAGAAAGGGTCTCAGACATAACCTTCCCTAGTTCTCTTTATGATATAGACAGGCAGAATAAATCAGGAAATAATTTAAAGAGAGAATTAAAAATCTGTTCAAATAATCTTTCAAAGACTTATGGGCAGTTATCTAATCCAAAAAAAAATGTTTCTCTCTCTCCCCCCCCTCTCTCTGTGTGTATGTGTGTGTGTGTGTGTATTATTCAAATTTCCCCAAAGCAGTTGATGTGTGTCACTGTTTTGCATTTTGATAAAAAAAAAAGCCTTCTGTAAGAGTTCTAAAAGCTCAGAACTGAAGAAGTCTGTGATTCCTGATAATAGGTAACAGTATGGTGGAGGGTTTTCCCAGTTGCAATGTATGGCTGTTAAGTTGGATCATAAGGAAGGCTGAGTAACAAAGATTTAAGACCTTTGAACTATGATGCTGGAGAAGACTCCTGACAGTCCCTTGGACTGCAAGACGATCAAACCGGTCAGTCCTAGAGGAGATCAACCCTGACTGCTCTCTAGAAGCCCAGATCCTGAAGATGAAACTCAAATATTTTGGCCACCAAATGAGAAGGAAGGACTCACTAGAGAAGAGTCTAATGCAGGGAACGATTGAGGGCAAAATAGAAGTGGACGACAGAGAATGAGGTGGCTGGATGGAGTCATGGAAGCAGTCGGCGTGAGCTTAAATGGACTTTGGGGGATGGCAGAGGACAGGAAGGCCTGGAGGAATGTTGTCCGTGGGGTCGCGATGGGTTGGCTACAACTTCGTGACTAACAACAACAATGGTGGAGGGGCAATCTTCTTAACATAGTGGATGTTATAGATGTAGAGAACCATCTTTTTAATAAAAGACAAGTTAAAGCTTCCTTATAAATTTATATCCTTTGATCAATTCTACATTTCATTTCTGGGCAGAGATGTGGGAATTTGGACTTCAGGAATAAGATTGATTCTAGTGTCATAAAATCAAGGGGTGACAAAGATCTTTACATCCCAAAGGTACATAGAATCTACATGAGAATTTCCATAGACATCTTTGCATCTCCCTTTCCAAACACAGAAGTATACTGTCAGAATATTTAGCAGGCAAAATAGGAGCCTCATTTGCTGAACAATATTGAGTAGCATGGGCTCTGAGACCCAGTAACTGTGAGTCTTACATCCTAGGAAGTCAAAGGCAATGTTATCTCTTTCCAATCTATATGCAGGCTGAGCATCTACAACCAGTGTAAGATAATGGGGAAATACAAAGGGGAAGCCTCGAAAATTCAAGGTGTCCTGTTTACTGATGATAAATTGAAGTAATTTCTCCTTTGAGCCCTGAGCATAAATATTGGCCATCAAAAATTTCATCCCAATAGGAGGGTTGACTGACTGAATGGGTGGAACATTTGTGTATCATATATGATATAATGAAGTATAATCTGTAGTTGTAATTCGGAACCAGTGTGGATAAGAGAGGTAAGATACATATCCTGTCTTGTCCTGTCACAAAATGATTTGTAGCTTCACATATCTAGGTTCATTTTTGGTTGTGTCTGTCTCTGAGCCTGGAATTGCATTAATTCAGGTCAGATTTGAGTGTTTAATATACCTGCTTGCAAAATGCCCACTTTCCCTCAAAAAAACAATATAACACTCTTTTATGCATTGAAAAGGAAAGGTCTTAGTAAAACACCATATACAAACTGATTAGGTTTTCCACAGTAGACACATGTGCATCTACATGAGAAGATAGTGGTTTTCAGATGTACAAAGGAAGGAGGGGGGTGGGAGAAAAAATAATGATGCATACCCTTTTCACTCAGATTGTGCTACAACACTTAAAATTGTCTATCAATGCCCAAGCAAACATGAATTAATACTACAATAATCTTTGGAATGTTTTCACAAATACATTTATTCTGAATTTCATCTGACAATCCCTCTTGAGATAGTTAAGCCTCTTCCATTCCAGACCACACTTCAAGCTAACAGTTGAAGCTCAGCAGTATATTCTCACACCAAATGCTAACTTTATTCAAAGACAATAGATTTCATGATAGATCAGATCTGTGAAATTAGCTTTCAGGAATGCAACCAAATAAAAGCAACTGTTCTAGGCTATTCAGAATTAGAAGGATTCAGAGGGATTGCCCGTTTTACCTCAGTCATATATATATATAGTATGTCTTACATGAGTTCAGTTAGTAAGTAATTTGATCTTAGGGAGATCAATAGTTCATACTGACTTAGGATAATTTGTAAAATTCCTATATTTGCCTGGCAGCTAGTATTTGATGACCAAAGATTGCTATCAGCAGTGACTTTAGGATTTTGGACTGGGAGGAGTAAAATTGGCCTGGTTTTATGATTTTCTCCTGGTCATTACATATATTCAATGAATGTAGCTTCCCTTATTAGCTTTGCTTCTTGGTCATGTAAATACATGCTGGTTGCCAAATGCCTAAATTTGGGTCACATTTTGGAACACTGAGATGGTCGTAATTATGAGGACCAGTTGTAACTTTTTCATAGCCCATAACCACTAAACAAATGGTTGGAA
This sequence comes from Thamnophis elegans, assembly GCF_009769535.1. Classification (NCBI taxonomy): domain Eukaryota; kingdom Metazoa; phylum Chordata; class Lepidosauria; order Squamata; family Natricidae; genus Thamnophis; species Thamnophis elegans. Next base: position 100,018,151 of record NC_045558.1, read on the forward strand.
ATCAGGGACTACCCATATATAGTCCCAATCAATCCACTTTTTAGCTAGTCTCTGTCACAAAAATATATATCTTATTATCAGCCTTACCTAACTTCCCTCACTACGCACATCCAAAATCATGTTCAGTACAATTATTAATAAAGAACAAACTGTTATGAATGGAACTGTATGTGGGGATATGAGTATTTCTTTAACATCATAGTTACCTTCCAGAATCTTAGGACTAAAGATATATTGTTTTACATGCTTAGAAAAAACTTGAATGCATTTAATTGGAAAATGTGATTGATCCCAGAAGAAATTGCACTAATATAATGTAATCCTGACTTGCTTCAAGCCCCCTGCCTCTGTTGTTGTTGCAGAAGGCCTCTCTGTGGCCTCACCTTTGTCCTGACCTAGAGAGATATCCTGCTGTTTGCAGTTTTAACTCTGGGCCCCTTAACAGGTTGTCTTATGGTAAGGCATAATTTTCTTAATGGCAAATTTTAACCCCTCATGAGATTCCTAAAGCTAGAGTCATGGTGGAATCTCAATCTACTCCGTAAGATTAAATAATGGCTACTATAGTGAAGGGTAATTGAATTATTGAGAATGAAGGAAGAGAAACAGCACCAATCAGCGCTCACTTTCTGAGAGAAACCATTTCTAGAAAGGCTGAAAAGTACAAATTAACCTGTGAGACTAATAAACGATGAATATTATTATGTACGTACCCAAAATATAACTGATCATAGCGTAAAAATACTTTCACTTTGTTTCTATTTTGCAGAGATTAACACTTTCCGTACTTTAATGTATTCAATTATTTTCTGCTTTTTGATCCTTAGGTATTCACATTCTTTTTAGTTCATTATCTTTTGATATTCTAGCACAGGGGTGTCAATCACCATTTTATTGAGGGCCGCATCAGAGTTGTTTTTTTACCGAGATAAAACACAACCCTGATGCAACCCTTAATGAAATGGGTGGGCGTGGCCAGCTTGACGTCACTCGTGTTGAGGGTGCTCTGCCAGTGAAAACAGGCCCCTGAACTCCATTTTTGGCTGCAGCTGCCTCCTGAAACCCTCTGCCAGCTAAAACAGAGCATGGGAGAGACTTATGTGGCCCTCGCGAGTCTGTTTTTGGCTGTGACAGCTCCTGCAAACCTCTGCCAGAAAAAACAGAACTTGGGAGGGCCATGTGCAGCCTTTCCGAGTTCCATTTCCGCTGGCAGAAACAACGTGGGCCGGTCCTTCACTGTTTTCAGGGCGACCCCACAGGCTAGATCTAAGCAAGCGGCAGACTGGATCTGGTCCCCAAGCCTTCAGTTTGATACCCCAGTTCTACTTCATTTCACATTTTTTATTGCTTCCTGAATTTGTAAGATTTGGTCAACTTCTCTTTCTGAATATTGGTATAGTCAGATCTGTGTACCATTGTGATTCTTAAGTCTTATATTTTCAAACGTCATTTTACAACTTGAAATGATTTGACTTCTAGCCAAAATTTTGTTTCTCTTTCTTCTTTGCTCCCTATTCTGAAGATAGGCAGTACTTCTTAGAAGAGGCTGATCTGAGCAGGTAATGCTAAGCCTGAATATGTATTGCTAAGTTGTAGTTCATTTAAATATCTGAGGCATATTTCTTATTTCATTGCTTTTTCTGCAAAGTACAATACAACACTTTGTAAAACTTATTTTCACCTATTCTAAGAAATGAAAGTGAGTAGAGATCCTACTTTCAAATTATCTTCAGCTCTGGAAGAATAGGACCCACTCTTTTTCAGTGTCCAGAACTAATAATTTCAGGTGGTTCAGACAAATTCTCATCTTACAAAGTGGTAATGCATACATGAAAGTGAAAAATTGTCAGAGTCTGATTGTAGAAGGATATAAATGAAATAAACAAATACATAATACTTTTCTCTCTCTTATTACCTTCCTTCTCACTCCCAGTCCCTTGCAAAAGTTTAGGACAAGGGATGGATGAAGTAGCTCCCATCAGCATGTGTCCCTCTGACAGAAGCAGGGATACAAACTTCACAAGCATATGAGCCATCACAAAGGTAATTTTGGTCTATACCCTACATTTAATCAACAACTAATTATTGCAGTTCTTATTACTTCTTTGCTTAGAGATTGGCTACCTCAACTAGCCAGATGCTAGAAAAATAGCATGAAAGGATGGATGTTCCCACCAGTTCATTTTCTGTGCCTCCACTTATTCTTAAAGATCAAACAACACAGACATGAAGCATCATCAAAGAACAAACCACTGACTAACTTAAGGCTTTGATGGTTAGACAAGATATAGTCTAGAAAGAAGAGAGTTATGTTGTAACCACAGAGTAAGAGCTAAATTTATAATTGTACTTCTAACTGGCTTAAAAAATATCAGAAGCTACTTATTTGTATCTTTTTTCTTTCTTTTCTATTTCCAATTTTTCCTTTCTTTCTCTTTTAGCTTTCTTTTTAATTTCTTTTTTCTTTTTCTTGCTTTATACCTATTAGCTTGTAGTTTAATCTTCTGTTCTAAAAACGTTTATTACCTACATATAAATAAACCATCAATATGCCTTTATGATCAAAGTTGATAAAATGTCCAGTGAGTTTATACTAGATTTTGCATCACAAGAAGTTCCAAAATGAAACACTATCTTGAATTAATCTACTGAGATGGAACTTTCAGATTTGTTACTATCAGATTGGTTAACAGGGAAAGGAAGAGTCTCACAATGCAATACAGGAAGTATTCCTTCTCTTCAGTAGGTGCTGGGCACTTATGTCTTACTGTACCAATTCCTTCAGTTTATTGTGGGTCACATCCACTCTCCTCTTTTGACTGAATGATGTTGGTACACAATAATTTCTGATATTGGCTGGCCTTTTGGTGTAAATGTGAAAACTTTTTTTTACTACACCTGTCTGCATTCCCATAACCTACAGGAATTGTCATTTCTCCCCCGGCCTTTGTAATTCATTTCTTTCAAAATATTTAAAGAATAAAATAAACAACTACATAAAAGGAAAAAAGAAAAGACCTAATGGGTGGAAAATATAATATAAGTAAATAAACTAAGAATTTACCATTGTCATAAAATTTAGAATTTATTACTTCACTGATTAAAAACCAATCAATCATATAAAACTAAAATCATTGTAGCATCTGCAGAAATAATTATAAGTCACTACAAAGCTATAACCAATAACAGTTATATTGATATCACCACTCTCATGATCTAAAATAAATGTATATGACCTTATGAAAAGGGAAAAAAAATTACTAAAAACATTGTTATAAATTCCCATCCATGTATCCAGCTGATTACTTCAAATTATTTATAATTGCTTCTGGTCACTATCTTCACATCAAATATATCCTTTTATAATTCAAATTCTATCTAAGTTTAGTGTTTGTATGACGTCTCTGTGTGTGTGTGTGTGTGTGTGTGTGTGTGTGTGTTTGTGCAGATGTGTGAGTGTGTGTGAGAGAGAGAGAAAGAGATTTTTTGCTCAAATTTAATCAGACTTCTATTCTAGATGTATCATTTCAAGTCACAGTAAGTACAGTAGGTTAATATTTATAGCTGTTACATGACTGCTACATTTTCCTTTAATAAGAATGCTATGAAATTTAACAGTATAAGCAATAAACACTGTAAAAATTTCTGTAAAAATATTGAATCTCACCCCAAACTTAAAAAAAAAATATCACAATAAAATGCATGAAAAAATATGCATACACACAAATACACATATACCCAAGTTGCTATGGAGTTTGTAATTAGGCCGTATGTAAATATGGTCCCTTGAGTAATTCTGAGCAAGAAATATTTTACAGTGCTTCAGATCACGGGCACTTTGCCATACTAATACAGATCCAGACCAAACAATTCATCAACTCTCACATGTTCAGTATGAGCGAAGTTGATGTTTTTGCCTTTTTATCACAAACTTGGCAACTGAAGGTTGAAGATTTGCAGTAGGAATGTCAGGATCAGCGATGCTATTGGAGAACAGCTGTCTTAAGCTGTTGAACTCAGGAAGTCTAATTGGAAGAGTGTAAGATTAGGAGCGGAGGGCAGCGCCTTGTGCTCATTTGCCAGCACTTTTGACTTAGTAATGTTTTCTTTGCTACTTATTAGTGCTGGTGATGGGAGGAGAGATTAAAGCATCTTGGTAAAATGCAGCTGTGGTTCACAAGGAGTAGTAATTTAAATTAATTTTGTTGTGAACCAGCTGAGAAATCTCTGGGGATCAAATGGAACCCCAGAACCACAATTGCCCAAATTTAAAGCTGTCATGGGCAACCTGATATCCTCCAGATGTTTTTAAAAAATTGTAATTCTTAAAAACTCTGCCCACTGTCTAAGCAGGTTGTTAATAATGTATGGTGGCTACTAGGCAGTCACCCTCTATTTTAATATCCACTCTATGATGTTTGATCAATTGTGAAGTTCTTTATACACTTTTCTGTTAGATCTAATCATTTGTCTGCAATAGTCTTTGTGCCAGCAATCATGGTAAATAAAATCTGTGAAAATTTTATTTCCAGATTATTTACAATTTGCATTACTTTAAGCTAGGAAATGTTACTAAGCCTAAACCATAAAAAATATAGTGGTGTTACTATAGATGTCGATCTATTGCCCTTTGGTGTAACTATCCACTTAATATTTATAAAAATACAGTTTTAATTCATGGCCATCAAATGTTTTTTCAAGCTGGAAAAGCAAAATAAAATAAGTGACTGGGCCTCTTTTGGGCAAATACTCTGGCAACAGAATTAAATTAAGCCAACCGGCAAAAATCAGATTGGGTTAAATCCAATTAATTTAAGCTGGTTTAACTAAGGCAGATGGCAGTTTCCCAGGAATTATTCAAACAAGAGTAGCAGCAGGATTCCTGAGGTAAAATAGTTTATGTATATAATAAGTGAGAGTGAGTAGGCTCCACTGATGACATTCCAGTTTGTATGTTTGGGGATTTCAAAAATTATACAAACAGAGATGAGCCATCAAGAACCAGAAAACAAATTCTGCAGAAAATGTTAGCATATAGCTTCCAGCAGAAACTTTGCTGCTGATCGTGATAAGTAAGCCCAAAAAACACAAGTGATCAGAAGTCCTTTATTACAAGGGACAGCCCTTCATTTTACAATACTGTCCTTTAGATTTATTTTTCCAAAACTCACCTTTGTTCTTTATTTTGATCATTTAACTTTAGCCATACAAATGATACCATTTAATGCAGTCCTTCACATTCCTTTGAAAAACATGGAAACTGACTGCCTTTTAAAAATAAATTTACATATATTATTTAATTTTAGATATTTATATTATGTTTTTGTAGTTTTTCTTAAGTTTTTCTTTTGCATGTTCCTTTGTAAAGCAAAATCATAAATTTGAACAATTAAAATGTTTAGGCGTATGAACTACTTGCAGTTTTTTTTCAGGTTGTTCTTTGTTTTTTCCATGAAAATATGGTCAGTGTACATAACCCTCAATGTAAGATGTCTAATAAATCTATAGGCTGAGGGAACAAGATGGTTATTGATTAAGTCCAACCTATATGTGCTCATTTGCCTATTAATTGTCAATTCATATGACAACAAAGAAGGTTATGTTAATATTCCAAACAACTGCTAGCTCTCTGGCTGGAAGAAAGTTCACAGAAAGGCAGCAGAGAGAGCAGTGAGGAAGGACAAGAAATTATGGGCTGCATGAAATAACCTCCCTGGTAGGATGGGCCAAAAGAAAGAAATGCCACAGAGCCAGCCCAAGACTAAAACTACCACCTAAATCAGCCATACACTCAAAAATTGAGGAATTCCTTCTATAAGTTAATCAATGAAATCGAGTTTGATACCCCTGTTAGAACAGTGGGCTAGCCAGATCCATCTGGCTCGGGAAGTAACACATTTCCAAAATGGTGTGGGAAGCCATCTGAAAATCTGGGAAGAAAAATCTAATGTAAATGAGTGCACCCCAAAGGGTAGAACAAGAATTCTGTCTACCCCATGCACACAGAGCCAGAATAATGCCCTTGGAGAAGCAATGTAGAGATGGTTAAGACAAAAGGTACGCAAATATGCTTCATAAACAAACAAGCAAACGATATTCAGAAGAAACTCAGACTGGTTCTGCCGTAATTCATGGGATATAGGAGGGAGGGCAGGGAAAACAATGGCAGGCTTTCACGGTATTGTTAGTATAGTCTACAAATATAGCTCCAATCAAACCTGTAGAGTCAGTTTCCTAGTCTGTCCTACCTCAAAGGATTGACAACATGCTAGTCAGGGATAAGAAATGTAGTACAATGCATCTGGAGGTTACCACAATGGGGAAATGCTGGCTTTTCTCAACAATGGGCTGCTTCAGTTGAGGGACAGCAGCAAAATCTGGAGGTGTAGACCAAACAACAGATATTGGATTGGCATTATTAATTCAGCTAAATCTTTCCTTGTACATTTTACAGACTCTATGTCCCATTCCATGTTTTATTTTATGACTGGGTATGCATAGCAGCCATTTTATAAATTCATCTCTCCAATTCCAAGTACGTCCACCATCAATTAAAAAAAGAAAGAAAACATTTATTAGCAGATCTACTTGGAACTAAAATCAAGGAAAAAGTACAAGTCTGCAGGAGGGTTTGTCTTGTGCAGTCATCTAGTAAGATGATATTCAAATGAAAGGAGAGAACAGTTTGCCAGTTTCATAGATTATGTTCTCTCGTTTCTGAATGATTTTATTGTCTTATTTGGCAAATATCCTAATTTTTCACTTGGAAGCCTCAGCGCTCCTTTTTAAAGATCCATTATAAACTTGTGTTGCAAGGAATTTAAAAATAACCCTTTGCTGTAGGGCAATTTTTTTTTTTTTTGCTTTTTATCTGATTGAAAAATGAAGCTAATACCTCAGGGTGCCAGTGAATTTTTTTCAGATTTCTTGTAGCAGAATTTGGGAATAAAATAACAGATGTAGGAAGGACTGCTCACCATATTTTGAAGTAAGCAATGTAATATATAGTATCATCTAAAATGGCTTAAGTATTTCAGTATAGGACCTGAAATTTGGTACCATTGTATTAGATTTGCTATTCATTTTTAAAGGTATGCATTTTCTCTAGAGCAGTGATTCTCAACCTTTTCTTTAAGATTTAAGATTTAAATCGTAACATTTCTTCAAGCCTTCATGGACATCCTGTGATTACATCACATACTCCCAGTGGTCTGCAGACCAAAGTTGAGAACCACTGCTCTAGAGCACCTTCTCTTCTCAAACTGTATGCATTCTGCATATTATAAGCATTTTGTTCCAAATCATCAGACGTTGTCATCCCTTCCAACCCAAATAAGGATGGCAAATTAACTCTTTGAAACAAACCATCTCCTATAATTCAAATTAACAGGAGAAACCTTGTTGTAAAGTAGGCATAGATTGAAACAACCAACTGCTTATAACTTGTAAAAGTGTTCTGCTTATGATATTGCCCAGCCCAGAACCAAATAAGTATTTCCAAGCAAGAGTGTCTATTGAAGAGAGCAAACAAGAGATTCTTATAGGTAGTCCTTAACTTAAAACCATTTGTTTAGTGACCAAAGTTACAACCGCACTGAAAAGAGACTTACAATTTTTCACAATTACAATATTGCAGCATCTTTAATCATGTGATCAAAATTCAGATGCTTGGCATGTATTTATGATTGCTGCAGTGTCCCAAGGTCATGTGATTCACTTTTGCGACCCATTGACAAGCAAAGTCAATGGGGAAACTAGATTCACTTAACAACCCTATTACTAACTTAACAACTGCAGTGATTCACTAAACAACTATGGCAAGAAAGGTCATAAAATAGGACAAAACTCACTTAACAACTGTCTTACTTGGCCAGGGAAATTTTGGGTCTAATTATGGTTGTAAAATGAGGACTATCTGTACTTAACCTGTATCAAAAGATGAATACAGGTACATAATTATGGCGTTTTGAGCGATGTTTTTACATACATCAAAGCCTATTATGGCAATCTGCTATGGATGCTGTTGTTTTCAAGTCAAAGTGAGTTTGCAAGCTTAACACTCAAGAAACAGATAGGTAGTTTGAGAAGGATTGTTGCTTGTAGCATATACAACCCTTGTAAATAGGTTGTGTGGGGTTTGCATAACTTCCAAACCCTGCCATTTGGCCTGAGGTGACAACAGGACAAAAGAGACTCCATTGATAATGGAAAGCAACACTTCTCAGAAACACCTTCTACTGTATTCTTTTCAAACCTATTACCTATTTCGGACCTAAATAACCCCCAAAATGCTTTAGGGCAACATTATGCTTTAGGGCAAAAATGTCTGTATACAAGCATCTAGCTGTCTTGAATCAGATTAAATACCAGAATGGCAGGACAAAGATGCAGAATGAAAGATGAGTTTTTACATATAAACACTTCTTGCCAATCCTTTTTTGAAAGAAAAAAAAAGATGTAGAAATGAAATTTATCCTAAATGTTTTGATGTCCTTGGTTTGCCTGATAATGGCCACGATTGATATAGAGACGTAATCTGGATTCGATCCTAGCAAACAAGAGACTGCATTTCCCTCCTGGTTTACAAGTAGACAGAAAAAGACAAAGTGAAAGTAAAGCTCTGCCATTAAGTTAATGCTACAGGAGGCTTGAACTGGCACATGTGCTTCAGGAACGAGTTAGGACATGCTTCTAAAATCACTGGAGGGCTTAGCTTAGTGATTGTATCATTAGCAGCCAACAGCTGCAAAATGGAATTCTTGTGACTTGGGAGTTTTCCAGGCAGTGAGGAAGTGGAGGGTAGGGAAAATGTAAGCAATTAAGAAGCGGAAACAAATTGATGTGGAATATGATTTTCTTCTCTGTTTTCCCCCCTCTCCTCTCTCTTATCTTTCTTCTATTCTTAAAAGAACTCTCAAAAAGGCTGTATATAGAATTCTCATTCTGCATTTAAATTTAAACAAGAGTGAATTCTCCAATGTGGAAAATCAGAATTTTAAAAAATCAAAATGTGTTTGCTTGCTGCACTATATTTTTAATAGCTATGGGGAACCCTATAGTATAATGATGTAAGTGATTAATGCTCATTTCCATGTTTCATCATTTATAAATTCATCTTTGGAGCTATGAAAAACAGCCCATTTTAGACAAATGAAAAAACTTGTGTTTTGGGGAAAACTTAATGCACATCCAACATCAGCTACTGCATGAAGATACTTGAACAGTCTGGAATAGACACAGACTGCCTGTCACTGTAAAAAACAACAACAACTCAGACCTCTGTTATAAATATCTTACACATATTTCTTGTTACCTTCTCAGTAACTATGGGTGTGGAAGACAGTGTGAGATCTGTGGCTTCAATTTCTGAATGCTTCTTGTGCTTCTGTTTAGGCCTTTCTTTGTCTTTTCGACTCTGTAAAAGAAGATCAAAAACATAGCTAATGTGTTTGCCTTTTCTAGCAACAGGTGAAAAAGTACAAGTAAGGGAAAGCTGATACAGGCAGAAGGGTATAGTTTTTCTTCTTTGCCATCCATTACAGCCTTGTCTTCACTCAGAACAGGAGTGTCAAACTCAAGGCTCGGGGGCACATCTGGCCCATGAGATGCTTACATCTGGCCCATGGGGCTGCCCTAGAAACATCAAAAGACCAGTCTGCAGTGCCCATGCCAGCAAAAATGGAACTTGGGAGGGCCGTGTGCAGCTCTCCTAGGCTCTGTTTTCGGGTGCGACAGCCTCCTGCTGCCCTCTGCCAGCGAAAACAGAGCTCTCCATTTTTGCTGGCAGAAGGTGGCAGGAGGCTGTCGCAGTTGGAAATGGAGCTTGGGAGCCTGTTTTTGCTGGCAGAGTGCTTGGAGGCACCATAGATGCCCCTGACACGAGTGATGTCAACCTGGCCCTGCCCACCCCAGCCCCCAAGGGCTGATGCAGCCCTCAATGAAATAGTTTGACACCCCTGCCCTTGAGTATTTGCCAAAAGAAAATTTGCAAATAGATTAGAAAACTAATAATGAAAGATTAATGAATTAGAAATTAGAAATAAGTGTAAATATAATGAAAGGTAAAGGATATTTATTATATATAATAATATATAATGATGTTACAAAAATGTAAAATGTAAAAAAATATCTAGAATGATAACTATATAATGTATACATAATAGTATATATAAATGTAAAAGAACTGTGGATAAATGGGTATAGATTTATTGCAAAGCTGAAACTGTGATGTAAAATGAAGAAAACTGTATAATAAAAATATTTAAATAAAAAGAAAATTTGCCAAAAGGAAAAAAAAAAATACTCCCGTCCAATTTGCTTTACTGTCAGTAAACCCAAACCCATGTTAGGTTCAAAAAAGATGAGCAAGAGATCACTGCTCAAATCCCTTTGCCACCTGAGGGATTACAGATGTGTGACCTTCTTTTAGCCTTAATTAAATCACACCAAAAATTTCCTTTCGGCAATGCAATTTGCAAAATAAATAAATAAATCAGACAATACTTTTAAACCTGCTGAGGATCCAGCAAATTAATTGGTTAAACTACTTGATAAAGATGCTTATCCATGCCAGTCTGTGTGAAAGGGCTAATTCTCCTTGTAAAACTTTAGGATACTTCCAAATAAGGTTTGGACAAATTACATTTGTGAGGCAGCCAATTTGCCTTTGGGGATCAGCAATTATTTTTTCTTTTTTTCTTTTCCCATGTGCAAGACTTTCAGTTTTTCTTCTCACTCTGCCTTGGTTAAAATAAGGATTTGCTGCTGTGAATTTCAATTTCTATAATACGTCAATTCCTTGATGATTCATTGCTAATTTTTATTTTTGGAAAATGCTCAGTAGTAGAGCTTAGGCCATGCATTAAGAAAGAACAGATAGCAAATTATGTTGAAACCCTGTGCCTAAGAGTTCATTATTTAGTCACTGTTCAGTTATGAAACTACATTCTTGCACTAGTAGATGACCTGAAAGTGATCTGGTTGGACGAAAAGCATCTTGGTCCTCTTGGATTTCCCAGGAGCATTCGACATGAACATCAGTCATGTTATTCTTCTGGGATGCCTGCAGGGTAGGAACTTCAGCCCATGTTTTCTGCACTTTTCCTGAGTAGATGATGGAGGAGGATGAGAGTTTGAGTGGTTTACAGGCTTCTCCACTGGAAGGTGCTACAGCGTTCTTCTCTATCTTCTCTTCTATTTAACATTTAAATGAAGCTGTGGAAGCAGTCATTTGTTAGTTTGAGGTGATATTTATCTCCACATTGGGATATAACAATCTTGTAGCTGGAAGTCCTGATCCAAAACCTAGTGGCTGTAAATATTTGGACGGGGGTGGTGGTGCTCACATTCAATCCCAGCAAAACTGAGTTTATCCTGAAATTAACTGGCTCTTTTTCTGCTCCTCTAGGGCAGTGATGGTGAACCCTTTTGGCACTGAGTGTCCAAACCAGTATGTGCTCACATGTGTGCATGCCGGAGTGCTGGAAACCCAAATACCAGCCAACCAGCATGCAGACGTCTGGTTTTGGGGGGCCATCTTTGGCCCGAAAATAGCTTGAAATATGGCCTGTTTTGAGGCATTTTCAGGTCATTTTCCAGGCCATTTCCAGGCCATTTGGGGGGCGTTTTCTGGTGCTCCAGGACCCACGAAGACCAGCTGGCCAGCACATTGGAAAACCAGAAGAGCAGCTTGTAACTGTGCGTGCCCACAGAGAGGGCTCTTTGTCCCATCTCTGGCACACGTGCTATAGGTTTGCCATCACGGCTCTAGGGTCTTTTGATGGAATCACATAGCCATTGAAGAAGCAAGAAGCAAGGAGGTTGCATTAGACATACAGTTACTGCTGGACAGATTGATGGACGTTTTGTGCCAGTTGTGCTCTTTTCTGGAAGAAGAGGCTTTGACGATAGTGACCTGTGCCACCTCTTAGTCTGTTCCACCTGGACCTACTTCTGAAAACTTACCCCTGAGATAATGACATTTGCATTAGAGATGAGATCTGACATTTTGAGAACAAGCTGTAATCCCCCAACAAAATGGTTGCCTGCTCAGTGCCTTCCTCTAACCTCCCATGATGGCTCCTGTTATCCTAGAAGCTTATTTTGGCTTCTACTTTCACTTTAGCACACAGACAGATTTCAAAATAAAGCATAGATTGTAGCTCTTACTGTTTTTTCATTTTTTTAATAATGCCTATGTGCATATGTGATGAGTAGAGATATGCAGGAAATAAATGTATGTTGGAAGTTGGCATTTCCTTTGCAGAATCAAAAAGGAGATAAAAGGAACAAGTGATCAACAGCAAGCAAGGCAAAAGCCTGGCAGGTCCCACAGGTTTTTGAATTCAATAAAAATTTAAAAGGGGAAGAACAGAGTTATTTTATAAACAATATAGTCACATATCTGGTTCCCAGTATTCCCAGATAACCATACAGAGTTCATATCTATGCATTGGATTGTTATCACATTCAGTAGACATTGGTCCCAGTAAATATTCATAAACCTGCAACATCAAATTAGATTTGTTTATATCCACAAAAGACTACCAGCCATTTTTAAGTTAATGTTCTCCATTTATAATTCATATTAACATAAAATATCCTGGCTTCACTGTCTTTTTGCTACTTTGGGGTTTTCAGTTTAGCTTTAAAAGGTACTCACCAACATTGGTCCTAATATCCTTTTAAACAGATGCAGTTTTAATCTCCTAATTTAACATAGATCAATTATCCAAAATTGAAGACCCAAATTGTTTGGGGCAATATGCTGATTCTGTAAAGGATTTAGAGAGGGCTGTAAAGCACTGTAAAGTGACATATAAATCTAAGTGCTATTGCTACCATAGATATGCAAAAAAATATACAATACAATAGCAGAGTTGGAAGGGACCTTGGAAGTCTTCTAGTCCAACCCCCTGCCTAGGCAGGAAACCCTATAACATTCCAAACAAATGGCTATTCAACATCTTCTTAAAGACTTCCAGTGTTGGGGAATTCACAACTTCTGGAGGCAAGCTGTTCCACTGATTAGTTGTTCTGTCAGGAAATTTTTCCTCAGTTCTAAGTTGCTTCTCTCCTTGATTAGTTTCCCTCCATTGCTTCTTTTTCTACCTTGTTTCTTGGAGAATAGTTTAACTTCCTCTTCTCTGTGGCAACCCCTGAGATATTGGGACACTGCTATCATGTTTCCCCTAGTCCTTCTTTCCATGAAACTAGACATATCCAGTTCCTGCAACCGTTCTCCGGTCCCCTAATCCGCCCTGAGTCCCCTCAGGGAAAAGGGCGGCCTATAAATATTAATAAAATTAAAAATTAAATTAAATTAATCATCTGTTGCTCTTCTCTGCACTCTTTCTAGAGTCTCCACATCTTTTCTATATCGTGGCAACCAAAACTGAATGCAGTATGCCAAGTGTGGCCTTACCAAGGCATTATACAGTGGTATTAACACGTCACATGATCGTGATTCTATCCCTCTGTTTATGTTGCCTAGAACTATGTTGGCTTTTTTGGCAGCTGCTGCACACTGCTGGCTCATATTTAAATGGTTGTCCACTAGGACTCCAAGATCCCTCTCACAGTTACTACTATTGAGGAAGGTACCACTTATACCGTACCTGTGCATTTCGTTTTTCTTGCCTTACTCTTTTCACCATTGAATTTCATTTTATTAGATAGTGCCCAATGTTCAAGTTTGTCAAGATCCTTCCGTATCTTAAGCCTATCTTCTGGAATGTCGTCTGCAAATTTGATGTTCCCCATTTATTCCCTCATCCAAATCATAGATGAAGATGTTGAAGAGTACTGGGCCTAAAACAGAACCTTGGGGTATTCCACTGCATATATAACATATGAACTAGCTTTTTAGGGGGTGTGGCCTATCCAGAGGCAGAGGAAATGGGGGGGGGGATAGTAACATTAAGGATATCACTACTGTATATCACTGTTATATACATGGCCCACATCTATACAGTTCTTGCCAATATTAAATTCTCCTTAAATGCCAAATAGAGCATGAAAGGTGAAGTCATGTAAACTATCACGTACAGACATGCTTAAAGTATGGATTTCTTTTCTCTAGGTACAGAAATACTCCTGGACTTTTCCCTTTGAATGTTAGTGGCAGTATCTTAGAATAAAACTGAAAAATCCACTCAGCCATTCTGATAAACCCAGCAGTATTCCCCACCTCACGTTTTCCCTTTTGGCTCTCAAGTACCTGTTTACCCTTCCTCAAGAACTTTCACTTCCCTTCAGAATACACTGCAGACGCCCAGGTACCCATATAAGCTTTGTTTCCGTATTTGCCTGCTTTATGCTAAACTTCTCTCCCTCCTCCCCTCCCCCAACAAGTATTATCGTTAGTTAGAAAATCTGAAAGGAGGAAGGGGTGCTGCCATGCTTCGTGTGTCTAAATAAAAGGCCACCCCTACCTTCCCGACGCTTCACACTCCTTTGCAGAAGAAATTGCCCTGGGAATGCCTGGATTTGCAAATCGCACTGGGGCTGCCAAGTTCATCTCACTGCCCAAAGTTCACCAACAAGAAGTCTCTCTGTCTCAGTCTCTTTTTTTTTAAACACTCAGTGCTGGGAGTTTCAAGCAGCTGGGGGTTGGGTGGCATTGGAGCAAGCACAGAAAAAGGCCGATAGTTAAATGAGGAGAAGAAAAAAAAAAGTAAAGCAAGAACGGGGAGGAGGAAAGGGAGCTCTCATCTGAGCACAGGAAGGCGGTGCCCACGTTGCACATACTAACTTGTAGATCTCCAACGTCAGGGTGAGTGAAATAGGAGCTCTTCAGATGCCAGCGAGGGCTTACCCCCACCTTCCTTCCCCAACTCTTCCTGTAAGTCTGGGCACTGAAGGAAAAGCAGACAGCGCTGGGCAATCAGATATGTTGGTGTGCCCTGCCTGATGGGCTGCCCTTCCTCTCCTGCAAACAAGGACAAGCCTTTATCTGAATGCAGGCTCCCTCACCCTCAGCTTTGGTGAAACATGATAGCCTAGCCAGGAAAAAAAGTGTGGAGGGGTGGGTGAAGATTGCGCAAGGAGGGGGGGCAAACTGAGCACTTCTGAATCACATGCAGGACAGAATTTTAACTAAGAGTCACTGCTGAATATTATTTTGGAACACAGGGATAATGTCAAAGATGGTAGAAGCTCTTAGTATGTGCAAAAATATCCTTCCTTTTTTTAAAATCCTCCATCACACTATCTGAAATTAAACTTTCAATTCTGCTCAGTCACAAACCATAAATCAGTTTTCTTGGCACACATAAAAGGTAAAGGTTCCCCTCGCACATATGTGCTAGTCGTTCCCAACTCTAGGGGGCAGTGCTCATCCCTGTTTCAAAGCCGAAGAGCCAGTGCTGTCCGAAGACATCTCCGTGGTCATGTGGCCAGCATGACTGAACGGTTCCACCACAAAACCGTGGAGGACAAAATCGCGGTCGACGAAAGCGCGCATTTGACGTCATCACAGCGCGACGAAAACATCGCGCTGTGATCGAAAAATGTAAAAATAAAGCGAAAACCTTACCCTACCCCCCCCAAACCTAACCCTAAACCTAACCCTTAACCTAACCCTAAATCTAACCCTAAACGTAACCCTTAACCTAACGCTAAACCTAACGCTAACCCTTAACCTAACGCTAAATGTAACCCTAATGCTCTAAACCTAACCCTAACCCTTAACCTAACCCTAACCCTAACCCTAACGTTTATGTGAATCGGCTTGCTTTAATTTTATTTCAATTTTTAATTTTTTTCGTCGCGCTGTGATGACGTCAAATGCGCGCTTTCGTCGAGCGCGATTTTGTCCTCCGCGGTTTTGACGGGTCACGGACTGAACGTCAAAGGTGCACACGCTATTACCTTCCCACTAAAGGTGGTTCCTATTTTTCTACATACATTTTTACATGCTTTCGAACTGCTAGGTTGGCAGAAGGTGGGACAAGTAACGGGAGCTCCCACGGTGCTAGGGATTCGAACCATCGACTGCCAACCTTTCCGATCGACAAGCTCAGCAGACACTGAGCCACCATGTCTCTTTGGCACAGATAAGGGACCCTAAAGAAAAATGACTCTGATTTTTGTAAACCTTACAGCAACCCTATATAGTAGGCCTTTTAGGTGTAGGAAAATGAATGTTGTCTTAGACCAACCAGGAGTTCACAGTATAGATGATACCTGGACAAAGAACTTCCAAAATTAGAGGTTATTTTCTTGTTCAGCATGCTACACCAATAATTTGGTTCAAAACAGATGGGCTATCGTACCCTATGCATTGAACCTACTGGTTATTTAAAGTCTGTGCAAAATAAATAGTTATTCACAGCATAAATTTCACTGAAGCCAATGTGTAGCTTGTTTAGCTACTGGATCCAACTGTAATGCAATACAAAGAATGGGCAATCAGCTTTAAATTGCCATTTTAAATGTAAAGCACTTCCTATGGATTCTGCCTGGTTTTTAAGATCCATAGGTGTGAGCTGCTTAATTTCACTAATCACATTTGGTGTGAATATTTTTCTGTGTCTGTTCTCCAGGTCATAAACTGGAAGTTAGGCTAACTCCTTTTCTCTACTGGCAGATAAAAGCATTTTTTTTTAATTAAGGCAAGTTTTTGATGGACAGACTGGTCTAGTAGCTCAGTTGAGTGGGTGCAATGTTGCCACTGATTCCTTTTTAGAGTTGAGAGAAGGTGACTGGCCCAGAATCAGCAAACTGGTTTTGTGCCTAAGGCAAAATAAGAACTGGTTCTACCCCAGTGCCCAACCGTTACACCAAATTGGCTTTCAAAGAGATACATAGTTTTTGATAAAACACACACACACACACACACACACACACACACACACACAGATCTCAGTGAAACAGGAAATGTATGAATAGAGGATCCAATGAAGAGGGTTCACATGGTTTAATACTCCACTAAACAAAATAAATGCTATTAAAATTAAAATCCTAGCACAACATTTTTTGAAGAAAATTGGAAATTCTGAAAAAAAGCTAGTTTGGAACTCTCTTCCTTCATGCGCTAATTTGGTGTCAGGTTTGTATCTTCAATCCCTGAATCTCTAGTTGCAGATTGTGAACTTCATATTCCCTATTTTGCTGAGGTTTACTGATTCTGGAAAACAAGGATGAAATGTAAAAATAACTTTCTAGTGTACTTCCAAGATGTAGCACGAAAAACCACAATACTGAACATTTTAACCACTTTAATTCTGTCTGATATTGCAGAATAAAAAAGATAACATCTAAAAACCATTTTAAAAAGATGAGCCTATTTCTGTTCACTCTTTCAGATTTCAGAAATAACTTTTTATACTTTTAAGTTTTTTTAAAAATCAGATTAACTTCAAAACCCCTGTATTTTCAAAGTGACAGAAGGTGATCCAGATGCTGATAATATTGCCTTGGCCAATACTTCAATTAATGTATAAACAATGCAGTAGGAAGAACATATGATTAGTTAAGCCAAATGAAAACTTGGATGCTGCTTGTCAGGAGAAGTAAAGCATATTTTATTTCCTATATCAGAGAAGCTCGGATATGGACTATCAGTTACTCATAAACAAAGTGAGAAAGGAATGCTGCACTAGATTTGGTATTCTTTTTTTACAATTGTTTGACTTGCCAAAAATGTGGGGGGAGAGTGAATTTAATTGATGCATATGTTGTTTTGCAGAAAGGGCTGCTGTCTATACTTGTGGAGAAGGCAGCTTACTGGCTCATCAATTGTTTGTTCAGATGAGACACCATTGGAAAGGGAAACAAAACATGATGGACACAGCAGAGTTGCCTCAAATAGTGAGATGGGCAGCAAATAAATTTAGTAGTACTAGTAGTAGTAGTAGTAGTAATATTATTATTATCGCAACAACAGAATTGTATCACAGCGGCCAGTAGTTTTGCTGGATTTGGCATTGGTTACTAGTTGGGCCCCACCCAGGGGCCTAGGACGTCGTAACGTATTTTCGTAATATGCGTGCAGATCCAAGCAGTGTGGCTTTTTGCATTTGACCGATGGTGATTTTGTCAATTTTTAACTGTTTTAAATGTAATTCTAGTGCTTTTGGAATAGCACCCAGTATGCGGATTACCACTGGAATTACCACTACTGGTTTGTGCCATAATCGTTGAATTTCGATTTTTAAGTCTTGGTATTTTGCAATTTTTTCATATTCCTTCTCGTCGACCCTGCTATCACCTGGTATTGCAATATCTATGATTGTAACCTTATTTTTCTCAACTAGTGTGATGTCTGGTATATTATGCGCCAGTATTTTGTCCGTTTGTATGCGAAAATCCCACAAGATCTTGACCATCTGATTTTCGGTGACTTTTTCAGGCTTATGTTCCCACCAGTTTGTTGCCTTTTTAACAACAACAACAACAACAACAACAACAAGAACAACAGAAGGAGCAGGGGCACAAAATGGATGATTTGAAACTCTATGGAAAGTCAGAAATAGAAATCCAATCATTGACACACAGTCCGAGTATTCAGCATCGATATTTCAATGCAGTTTGGCATGGAAAAATGCGCCACTATACCCATAAAAAGGCGCAAAATCACTGCATGTGAGGGAATTGAAATGCTCAATGGCCAACTAATTAAATGCAACAAAAATGAAGCCTACAAATACTTAGGCATTCTGCATTTGGATAACATCAAGCATGGAGAAGTAAAAACCAACAGAATTAGGAAAATTTTGAAATCTAAATTGAATGGTAGAAATACAATCAAGGCCATAAATACCTGGGCAATACCAGTTATAAGATACACAGCTGGTATAGTTAACTGGACACAAACTGATTTGGACATTTTGGACCGAAAAACCAGCAAACTAATGACAATGCACTACAGTTTACATCCACATGGTGATACTGATAGACTATACCTGCCCCGAAAATCAGGTAGCAAAGGATTATTACAAGTGAAGCAAACAATTGAAGAAGAAAAACATGCACTAGCTGATTATTTAAAAGAAATTCAAGAACATCTATTAATCGAAGTAAAGAACAAAAATCTACCGAAGGCCCAACAGACAAAACAACAATACAGAAAAGATGTGATAAAATCAAGAATGGAGAGTTGGCAGAACAAAGCACTGCATGGCCAATTTCTGGAAAAAATAAAAGATAAAGTGGACAGTGAACAAACTTGGTTATGGTTAACAACAGGTACATTAAAGAAAGAAACAGAGTCACTAATCCTGGCTGCGCAAGAACAAGCTATCCGCACAAATGCCATTAAGGCCAAAATCGAAAAATCCTCTGATGATGCCAAATGCAGACTTTGCAAAGAAGCTGATGAAACTGTTGATCACATACTCAGCTGCTGTTAAAAATTGACAAAATCACCATCGGTCAAATGAAAAAGCCACACTGCTTGGATCTGCACGCATATTACGAAAATACGTTACGATGTCCTAGGCCCCTGGGTGGGGCCCGACTAGTAACCAATGCCAAATCCAGCAAAACAACTGGCCGCTGTGATACAATTGTATAATAATAATAATAATAATAATAATAATAATAATAATAATAATAATAATAAAAAAACTCCGCCGTTGCCGGTCCCAAGCCCGGATGAGAAAGGAGGAAGGTTGGGATCAGGTTGGCATCTGGTCCCGTAAAAAAAACCCCCGCCAACCCATAAAATATGGTGAAAAAAACAAATAAGAATTCCATACCGCATCGGTCGTCGCGCGGGTTAACAAGGGCCGCGGCGGATGTTGGGGTCCCTGGACATCCGTCGACAAGTGGGCTACAAGTGGACCAGCCAACAAAACGACAAAAATATAGTGCAGATGAAAACCGTGCCATAATGGCCTGTTACTACAACTCAGAGCCAGAAAAAAGAGGATATTTAAAGCGAATGTATGAATTATGGAAACAACAATATCCAGATTCAAATGTTAGTGAACAACGACTAGCAGATCAAAGGCGATTTATTATACGGAATAAAGTGTTTAGTGAAGTTGAACATGAGGAAATTCAGGCAAACTGCAAAACCCAAAAAACAATATCACAAGCGGAAATAACTGATATTCAAGACACAACTAAAGACACTATAGTGGAACTCCCAGAAGAAGCTCTCGGGGAGGAAATAACATCACCACCACTAGAACCAGTTATCATTGAACCAACTGATGAACTAACTCAAAAACAAAAAGAATTGAAGGATAAGATCATGGAACATTTTCTGCTTAATGAGGAAAGGCAACGTTTACCATCACTAAAAACTGTGCCTAAGAAAATTTTGGCCCCTATCATGAAAATGGTTAATGCAGTGTTTTCAACAATTGAACCGGGATCCATCTTGGAAACAAACCAGTTAATGTACAGCGCAGCTGTAATAGTCACTAATGAACTAGGCATTAAAATTAAAATACCTAGTCACACAACAGAAAAAGCACCAAAGCCAAAGTGGAAAATCCGTTTAGAACAAAAAATCAAAAAATTAAGGGCAGATGCTAGTAACTTAAAGAACATGCATGAGCAACGACTTAAAAACAACAAAATCATAGATCGGCTAATCAGGAGATATAGATTGGATACAAGAAACATCAATGAAGCTGTAGAGATTGTAAAACAGCAGATAACAGCAACAGCTAGAAAAATTGAAAGATATGAGGCACGAATCATCCAATATAAACAAAATCAGCAATTTTGATCAGACCAACGGCGTTTTTATCAAAGTCTTAATGTGAATGGTGACACCAAAAGTGAAAAACCAGAAAAGCAGGCCACAGTTGAATTCTGGAAAGAATTGTGGGAAAATGCAAAGGACTACAACAAGGAAGCAAAGTGGATACATGACTTTGAGAAAAGCATTGGCAACAAACAAATGCAAGTATTAGAAATAACAACTGAGATGATCAAAAATCGAGTTAAAAAGGTAAAGAATTGGACATCACCTGGAAAGGACCAATTACATGGTTTCTGGCTCAAATATCTGACCAGTTTACATGCAATATTGGCCAGGCAACTGAATGAAATTTTACAAAAGGGCCAAATTGATGAATGGTTGACAACTGGAAAAACATACTTGATTCAGAAAGATCCAACTAAAGGAACAACACCTGAAAACTATAGACCAATAACATGCTTGCCAACAACCTTCAAATTACTCACAGGCATTATTGCAGATAACATGATGGATTATTTGGAAACAAACAACATCTTGCCAGTAGAGCAAAAAGGCAACAAAAGAAGGAGCAGGGGCACAAAAGATCAGCTTCTAATTGATAAAATGATATTAGAAAATTGTAAGAACAGAAAAACGAACTTGAATATGGTCTGGATTGATTACAAAAAGGCATTTGACTCACTGCCACATAGTTGGATCATAAAATGCTTAGAAACAACTGGCATTAGCAAAAATATTACATCCTTTACTGAAAAGGCAATGAAACAATGGAGAACTGAGTTGGCAGTAGGGAATGAGAGCTACGGAATGGTTAATATCAAGCGAGGAATTTTCCAGGGTGATTCACTTTCACCTCTTCTCTTCATCATCGCAATGATCCCACTATCAGTAATCTTTAAAAAAATGAAATTAGGCTACCAAACAGCCAAAAAAGCTGAAAAAATTTCGCATTTACTATATATGGATGATTTGAAACTCTATGGAAAGTCAGAAATAGAAATCCAATCATTGACAAATACAGTCCGAGTATTCAGCACCGATATTTCAATGCAGTTTGGCATGGAAAAATGCGCCACTGTATCCATAAAAAGGGGCAAAATCACTGCATCTGAAGGAGTTGAAATGCCCAATGGCCAACTAATTAAATGCAAAGGAAATGAAGCCTACAAATACTTAGGCATTCTGCAGTTGGATAACATCAAGCATGGAGAAGTAAAAACTATTGTCAGACGAGAGTACACCAACAGAGTTAGGAAAATTTTGAAATCTAAATTGAATGGTGGAAATACAATCAAAGCCATAAATACCTGGGCAATACCAGTTATAAGATACACAGCTGGCATAGTTAACTGGACACAAACTGATTTGGACATTTTGGACCGAAAAACCAGGAAACTAATGACAATGCACTACAGTTTACATCCACGTGGTGATACTGATAGACTATATCTGCCCCGAAAATCAGGTGGCAGAGGATTATTACAAGTGAAGCAAACAGTTGAAGAAGAAAAACATGCACTGGCTGATTATTTAAAAGAAAGTCAAGAACATCTATTAATCGAAGTAAAGAACAAAAATCTACTGAAGGCCCAACAGACAAAACAAGAATACAGAAAAGATGTGATAAAATCAAGAATGGAGAGTTGGCAGAACAAAGCACTGCATGGTCAATTTCTGGAAAAAATAAAAGATAAAGTGGACAGTGAACAAACTTGGTTATGGTTAAAAACAGGTACATTAAAGAAAGAAACAGAGTCACTAATCCTGGCTGCGCAAGAACAAGCTATCCGCACAAATGCCATTAAGGCCAAAATCGAAAAATCCTCTGATGATGCCAAATGCAGACTTTGCAAAGA